>NW_006399791.1:6175657-6203201 GCF_000299155.1 Elephantulus edwardii | reverse complement strand
ATTTAGATGCACTGTTATCAATTGTGCTTAGCCGTACATGTTCATATCCTTGAAGATGTATCATGGAAGTGTTGCAGCCTAGAAGACAGAAATTTAACTAAGAAGTTAAAAGTACATGAATCAAAAATTAAAAAGCAATAATATTCCGAGTAGAAGTTCTAATAATGGCACAAATCAAGTTACAGAGGGAAGGTGGTTCTTACAATAAAAGGCCTATAGACTAGCACTTTGTCTATTATAGTGTAGAGGTTAGGAACCACAAGATGTAGAGGCTCAGCTATGTCATTTATGGTTCTTAAGTCTTGGACCGCTCTCTCTTTTGATAAGAGATTCTTCCATAGGATCTTTGCTCAAAACATCCAGTACTGGTAGCTGTGATTTTCACCTTTTACTGAAAATCCAAAATAAGTCAGTCTCAGAAAAATGGTTTTGTCAGCCCTCTGACAACCTTTGGATTTTCTTGTGTTTAGCATATGCCTCTTAGGACTTCTGTCTGGTTCAAACAGTTTCAGCCATGGTCAGAGGAATCAAGGTGTTTTAGCAACCACATCTCTACACCTTAGATTTTGACCTGAATAGGAGATACAACAGATCACACAGAGTGCTAAGGCCAGCCACATCTTTGGGTCAAGCACCACTGCCTGTTTCCTATTTGGGTCAAAATCCTTTGCATGAGAGCAGCATATAGATTGACCTTGTTTCCTTTGGCCATGAGTGAACCCATTCAGGCTGGTTTGAAGCTCTTTAATGGTCACAAAAACGCAGGCAGTTATCTTTGTTCCCTCTCAGATATTTCTCAACAAAAGACTCCTTGGCTTCTATTCTGTTTGTACTTCCTGGAAATTCTTGACACATTTCAACCTTCCTAGGATGTTTCAAGGCCTGGCCTGGCCAGACCATGGTGGTTTCATGTTTGCCTAGCAGGCCCCTGTAGACACTCATATTACTCTTTAATAAACTGTGCAAAATCTAGCTGTTCCCAAAATGTCCACAAGAAACTTCTAGAGCTAGTAAAGGCATTTGGCAGAATATAATTTCAACAAGGAAAAAACAGTCGGGTTTCAGTGCCCTAGCAATTAGAGATATAAAGGGAAATAAGAGAAACAATTCCATTTATAGTAACATCTAAGAGAGTAAAATGCCTATAAATCTGTCAAAGGATATGAAAGATTACATAATAAAACTAGAAAACACGGCTGAAAGTGACTGAAGAACACAAATAAATGGACAGATATTCCATGTTCATAGGTTGGAAGACTTCATAAATTCATGAAGTTATTACTTCATAAGTAAGTTGCCAGTACTACTCAGAGCAATCCAATAATTCAATGTAATCCAAATAAAAATTCCTACAAGCTTTTCTACAGAAACAGAAAAACCAGTCTTCAACTTTATATGAAACGACAAATGGCCCCATATAGCTAAAACAATGCCGAAAGAGAGGAACTAACTAGAAAGATTCACGCTGCCTGATTTTAAAATACACTCTAGCCCGTAAACATTTCTGTCTTGGAAACCAAATTCAAGGGAGCTGTGAGTTCGACTAAAGTCAGAGACATGAGTTTGTTTTTTATACAGCTACAGTTATCCTTATCCAAACAGCCTGGTACTAGTATTACAGTAGATATCATTATGACATAGACCAGTGGAGTGGAGTTGATAGTCCAGAAATAAACCCATGCATCTCTCTCTGGTCCACTGACTTTTAACAAGGGTATTAAGTCCATGGGGAAAGAAGAGTTTCTTCAATAAATAGTGCTAGGAAAATTGAATTTCCATATTCAGAATAATGAAACAGATTTCTTGCCTCATACCATGCATGAAAATGGATTAAGGACAAGCTAAAACCATAAAATTCTTGGAAGAACAAGCAGGAGCAACATTGTCAGCTTTAGTAGTTTTCAACAATGAATTATAACAGAAGTACAGCAAAGGACTAATAAATGAGACTGCATACAAATAACAAAGTTTATTCATTTAAAGATGTTATCAAAGTAGTGGAAAGACAAGCTCCGACTGGGAAAATTTCTGGAAACCATGTATCTAACAACAATCCAACAAATTAACCAAAATATATATGTATGAAACTTCAACAGGAACAACAGAAAGTCGCATAACTCAGTCATAAAATGGACAAAAGATTTGAATAGACGTTTCACCAACGAGAACATTCAGGTGACTAGTGTACATGTGAAAAGATGTTCATTATCTTTGTTATTTGTTATTAAGTGCCACCGAGCCAAGTATGACTTATAGTGACCCTGTGAACAAAAGATCTGAATCCTGCTCTGACCTGTGCCATCCTTACACTTCCTGATACACAAGAGCCCATTTGCAGCAGTCACCGTGTCCACCTGCGCAAGGGTCTTCCTCTCTTTTGCCAACCCTCCACCCTTCCCAGCATCATGTCCTCCAAGGAATAGCCCCTCCTCGCAATATGCCCAAAGTATGTGAGGCAAAGCCTCATCATTCTTGCCTCCAAAGAGCACTCTGGCTGCACCCTCTCTAAGACGTAACTGTCTTGGAGCTAAAAGAACATTTGGCTGTCCGTGGGATGTTCAGTGCTCTTTTCCAGCACCACAGCTCAAAGGCATCAATTCCTTAGTCATTGTCCAGCTCTCAGATGCATAGCAAGTGATCAGGAAGACCATTGCCTGAATCAGACACACCTTAGTTCTCAAACTGACATCATTACTCCTCAATAATTTGGAAAGGTCCCTAACTGGAGATTTTCCCAGTGCAGTGCATCTCCTTATTTCCTGACTGCTGGTACCAAGGGTGTTGATTGTGGGTCCAAACAAGATGAAGCTATTGATAGCTTCAGTCTCTCCATCCATTGTGATGCTGCCTATCGAATATTGAAAGAGCCTGTGGGCAATATATTGAGTGACCCAGAGAGCATCAAAAGAAGATGGAGGGAATACACAGAGTCACTGTACCAAAAAGAACTGATTGACACTGAAAAATGTCAGGAAATACTGTATGAACAGGAGCCAGTGGTCATGAAGGAGGAAGTGAAAGCTGCATTTGCAGATATTGGCAAAAATAATGCCCTCTTAATCAATAGGATCTAATTGGTTTGTTTCAGTTAACAGATGCAGCCTTGGATGTGCTCTTCAATCTGTGCCGGGAAATTTGGAGGACAGTTGTCTGGCCAATGGATTAGAAAATGTCCGTATATTTGCTCCCATTCCCAAGAAAGGTGATCCAACTGAATGTAGAACCTATCGAACAATACCATTAATACCACATGCAGGCAAAACAGTGATGAAGATCATTTAAAAACAGCTAGAACAGTACCTAGATAGGGAACTGCCAGAACTTCAAGATTTAGAAGACGCACCAGGGATATCATTGCTAATGTCAAATAGATCTGGCTGAAAGTAAAGATTACCATATGAACATCTATTTGTGCTTTCTTGACTGTGCAAAGGCATTTCACTGTGTGGATCATAAGTTGTAGCTGACAGAAAAATGGAGTTCTAGAGCACTTACTTGAGCTCATGTGGAACCTATACTGGGACTAGGAGGCTGTTGTGCGAACCAAGCAGGAGAGCATTGCATGGTTTGGTATTGGGAAGGGGATGTGTCAGGGTTGTATTCTCTCCCTAGCTATTCAGTCTGTATGCTGAGCAAATTATCCAAGAAGCTAGACTCTGAGGAGGAGTGTGCATCGGGATTGGATTAATCAATAACCTGTGGTATGCAGATGACACACCTTGCTTGCTGAAAGTGAGGAGGACTTAAAGCACTTGTTGGAGAAGATTAAGGAATGTAGCCTTCTGAATGGATTGCATTTCAGTGTCAAAAATAAAAAAAAATTCTTACCACTAGACCTATAGGCAACATCATGTTGGGTCATTATCGTTGTTGATGTTGTTATGTGCCATCAAGTCACCTGCGACTCATAGCGACCCTATGTACAACAGCCCTAAACTCTGCCCTATCCTGTGCCAATCTCACCATCTCCCACATACCTACCCCCATTACCCCAGTCACTGAATCAATCCATATCATCGAGGGTCTTCCTCTCCTGCACTGTCCCTCCACACTCCCAAGCATGACATCCCTCTCCAGGGGCTGATCCTGCCTTGCAACATAGCCCAAAGTTTGTCAGACAGAGTTTCAGAATCCTTGTCTCCAAGGAGCAGCCTGGCTTGACCTTCTCCAGGATGAACTTGTTTGTTCTCCTAGCAGTCCATGGTATATTCAGTACTTTTCTCCAGCACCAAAGCTCAAAGACATCCACTCTCCTTCTATCATCCCTAGTCATTGTACAGCTTTCTGATACATACATAGCAAGTAATGGCAAAGACCATGGCCTGTATCAGGTGCACCTTAGTCTCCAGACTGACCTCGTTGCTCCTCAGTACCTTGGAGAGGTCTCTGATAGTAGACTTTCCCAGTGCAGTTTATCTTTTTAATTTCCTGGCTTCTGATACCAGGAGTACCATTATCATTAGCTATCAGAAAAATGCAGATCAGACCCACAATGAGATTACCAGTTAACCTTCATTAGGATGGTTAAACAAAATAACATGTTATCGAGGGCTTGGGAAATTGGAACACTTCTTCATTGCCAGTGGAAATACAAAATGCCAATGTGGAAAACAGCGGTAATTCTCAAAAAATAAAATTACCATTGTTCTCTCTCTCTTTGCTGTCAAGTAAGAACCGACTCATGGCTGACCCTCCTGTGGATTTCTGAAGCTGTAGATTGCAGGGGAAGAGATCGCCCGTCTTTATCGCAGAGCTACTGGTGGATACGAACTATCACAGAAGTGCAGCCATTGGGTAGCAGTGTAACTCCCTACAGAGTATGCTACCAGAGCTCAGAATTACCATACGTTCCAGTACTTCCTCTGTTAGGTGTATACCCAGAGAGTGGAAAGCAGAGGATTATATACTAGCGTTTGGTGTTTATTCACAGCCTAAAGGTAGAAAGAGCCTGCATGTCTATTAACAGATGAATGGATAAACAAAATGTAGAACACGCATACAATGGTATACTACCATTTAGCTAGTAAGAGAAAGGAAGTCTTAAAGGATGGATAGAGTTTGAAGACTTTATGCTGAGTGAAATAAGCCGATCACAAAAGGACAAATCTTTTATGGCCTCACATAAAAAGCTAAGACAAATGTTTAAAACAATTGAATAGACAAAAGTTTATTCATGGTGGGAAGAAGAAGAAAGATACTTAATAGTGATGGAAATATTTATTAAGGGTTCAGTTGCACAACTGTTTATTCCAAGTGTTGTCAGTAAGTGTACACCTGTAAAAAGGTGAATCAGCAAAAGTTGTGCAATATATTTATAACAATAGGGAATATAGAGAGAAGCTATTGAATCTGCTGATGCACAATCAAACACTTCATGGGATTTGATTCCTTGGTTTGGAGGTTTAGGATCATAATTTCATAGACCATCCCAGTTAACTGGTTTAATAGTGTTTAGTGCTTCTGTTTTATCTCCCATCTTCCTTGGTTAGTAGTTGGGGTCTTAAAAATGTACAAAAAGCAATCCAATGCACAGAAATCAGGTCTCCTGGAACAACAGATAAAGAATTTGTGGCTAATTGTCCTCTGAACCAGTTGCCTCAGGCATCAGAACTGGATGGTCCCTAGCTACCGTTATTGAACATTTTGAGCAAAAATTCCAAAAAAGACTCCTGATCACAAAAGTGAAATGCAGAATAGAATTTCAGATTCTCAGGGACTTGAGACTTTCCAAATCCATGGAGAATGGATGAATTCCTGAAACTGTTCCCCTGAGATAATCTTTAAACTTAAAAATTAAAACTTTAAACCTACCAACAACAACAACAAAAAAAAAACAACAAAACACACCTTTAAACCTAAAAATCTCTCTTGGACAGAAGCTGCGCTGCAATCATAAAAGCACACAGTCCAAATCCATCAGCTGCTCCACAGCAGAAGGATGGGCAATCTCTCATATGATTTACTGCTTCTGAAAACCCACTGGGGAGGGTCTATGGCTCACAACAACACAACAACATAAATATATGACATCAAGTTGACAACAGCAACTAAAAAAATTACGTAAGAACCTTAGGGGAGGCAGTGAGTTAATGAGGGAGAAATGATTCTGAAAAGAAGGATGATAATCAATGTCACTGACTTGTACCTATAGAAAAGACTGGGTTGGGTTCAAATCTGTTGTTCATAGGATGGGCTTGAGTCATGGTGAGGCACCTAGCAACAACTGCAACAGCTGTGCATATTCTCAAATCAAAATTAACTCAGAAGAAGCTTAGTTGTTTGTCCCACTCCCCATGACTTAGCCCTTTCGCCTCCTGACCACTTACCTGAAACTTACTCAAAACTCAGCTCATTGCCAGTGAATCTACTTATAGCTGACCATCCAACAGCTCTTCAGAGGCTTTAATTCTCACTGGAGGTGACTGCCCATCTTTCTCCCTTGGAGCAGCTGGTATTTGAACTGCCTGCCTTTGGGTTAGTAGCAGAATTCCCTATCTGCTAGACCAACAGACCTCCCTTGAAACTTATTATCTTCCTAATAAACACTTGGAGATTAATGTTTGATGAATTAAATATTGGTTTAGGGGTTTTGAACAAGTGTTTTTGCCAAAAAACTAAACTATTATTCCAGTTAAGATCAGATCTAGATTAATAGTTCAAATAACTCATTTCTATTTATAAAAGCTTCCTGAGGATTTTATAATCCTTATCTCTTATTCATTCACTCATTGCTGTGGAGTCAGAACTCATTGGGTCTCTGAGGTAGTAAATTTCACTGGAGGAAACAATCCATCTTTCTCTTTGTAGATTCACTGTTGGATTCGAACTACCAGAGATGAACACCCTTTGAGTTAGAAGTACAAGTCCCTACGTTCTAAGCCATCAGAGCTCCCTGTACCTTAACCCCAATATCCAGCAATGATTCATACTTTGAAGGACTCACCAGAACAAACTTGCCTTTGACCTTTTTCTTGTCCAGTGCAGCTCCCCCTATCCTACCAGAGTGACTAGGGCATGTTCCTACTTAAAAATCTTCATGAATTCCCTGGTGCCTGCTGTCTCACACGTGGCCTCTTGCTCTGCCAGGAGGCTCTGGTCCTATTTGATCTGACCCAGACCTTTCTGCAGCCTCACCCCCTTCCCTGCCCTTCTGGCTGTTTCTGCTCAGGTCAGATCAGAGCAGGCTGTTTCTGAAATGTGGCCTCTGCCTTCCAGCATTCACCTTTTGCTTCTGATTTATTCTCCTCAATCCCTTGGAATGGCCTTGTCCAACTCTGTGAGAAAGTTGTTTTTTTGAAAGTCCTTGGAGACCTTTTCATAAAGCCATCCTTAATTTCAGTCTCTCTTCCAGGGCCATCTCTTTACTTCTGCAGAAAGTCATCAAGGAATATAAAAACTCTTCCTTTTCTTTGGGCTTTTTATCATATTCCATCTTCTTCTCTAATTATCTGGATACTTAAATTTTCTAGAAAATTGAAAATCCTAGAAGGCAAAGAACCTGTCTTTTTTCATTTTCCTCTAGATAGTATCCAAGACATTGGCCTCAGTGCTGATTTACACACTTCTAGCATTTATAGTATCTAGTAATCATTTATATCGTACATCTTAATATTAAATCAACAAAAAAATATCTGTACATTATATCTTAACACTACTATATGAAGAAAATAACTTCCAGCAATATTAATAAAGTTAAATTTTAAAAAACCTTAACACATAAACTTTTCAAGGAATTAAGACTTTTAACTTCATTCTCCACCCTTAACTTACCTACCTCATTTATGTGCATAGAACCTGGGACTTGTGCAGTTGTCTCAGGCCAAAAGCTAATTAACTTTTCTTTCCATTATAGTAGCAACAGAAGTAGCCATTTTAAACTGTACTTCCCAAACTCCTGACTTCTTACAAAATCCCGCATTTTCATGAGTCTGGAGCCATCATGTTGAACCCCGCTTCTGACACCAGCTCTAAAAAGAACAAGAGCCATGTGGGGACAGTCATGTCTGACCTTTAAATGACTTCAAAAAGGGGAACTGTTCCTGTCAACAGCTTCAGTAACACAAAACCAATTACCATGAGGTCAGAAATGTCCCCCACACTCCCATACATCTTTCTGCTCATCTCAGTACCAATCTTACTGCTTTACTGGGTCCAAAATCTGATACATTTGCTCATAGATCACAACAAACCATGCTGGGGAGGTCAAAAGGTTATAATTCAGATCAGTAGCAGAATACAGTAAGGACAGCTTCCAAAATGTGCACACAGGCACCCCAGCCTTAAGCCTCATAGCTTTAGACCAGTGTTAGAAAGTTTTCAGTCCTGTCAGTAATGCTTTCCTCCTTCTCACCCTGCCCCAAATTATCCAACAAACTTGGGCAAAGGCTGTTAGTTTAGTTCTGCTTCTGTCCATGGGAGATAATAGTTAGCTCCATCTCGTGTCCAGTCTCTGGTCCTCCACTTTGGCTATGGCTGCTGCTGCCACAGGTGTAGATAGAACAAGAATGTCTTCTCTGGAAGGGCGTCCTACATTTTCTTGCTGCTGCTTTGCTAGTGGGGGAGGTCTAATCTGTTGCTGAAGCTGCTCAGTTTATTAATGAGACTAGCCAGTCACCTTGTAGATTGGTGAGACTGGCCAATTCCCTTATAGAATGGCGAGATAGCCAATCCCCTTATGGATAGGCTAACATGCCCTGTTTGCAAATTCCCATCAATCTACATGGTCAAGTCAGATTTGATGGCTAGAAAAGTCCTATTAAAAGATAAGCTCCACAATGATACATTTTTTGTCCTTAAAAATTATGCTCAGCAGACCTAGTTGGTGAGTTCAGTCATCGAGTCAACACCAAGACATGGCAACCTTGCGTGTGCAGAGTAGAACTGCTCCATTTCCATACCTGTCATCTCAGGTCCCTCTGGAGGGTCTACCCATCAGCTGCATGTAGCCAAGCATGTGACTGTTGTACCACCAGGGGTAGCCACAAACCTACTGAGGACTGTCCTATTTTATCTGTTGAAAAGAGATTTTTTAAAAATAGAGAACATATCCAGGACTTAAAAGCCAGAACAGGTGTTCTAGTCACTCAGTAGGCCTGTCTGTTATTTGCCTGCATGGTGATCCCTGGAAACAAGTTTGGTTTTAGGCTTGAAGGAGTTCTCAGTTCTATGGTTGTGGAGATTTCACCCATCTCTATCAGATCAGTAAGTCTGATCTTTTCATGGTTGTAAATTTTGTTGTTGCAACAATGAATGAGTATTTTTTTAAAAAAGTGAACTGAGCAGCGGTTAGAAAAAGATACAACAGTGAATGAATGAAAATCCAACTTTTTTGGTAAACTTTTATTAAAATCACAATAAAAAATGTTTTGTTGTTGTACATATTTCTCCCATTCTGTCCAGAACTTTTTGTGGTCCCTGTCAGAGCTGTTGGGAGTGGTAGCCAAGCACCATTAGTTTTTCTGGCCTCAGGGTAATGGAGGCTGTAATTTATCCAGGCTATAGTCTTCACATTTGCTTGCTGGACAATGACTAGAGATGATAGAGAATTGATGCCTTTGAGCTTTGGTGCTAGGCAAGGCTTCTGAGGCTTCGTCTGAAATACTTTGGGCATGTTACAAAGAGGGACCAGTCCTTGGAGAGGGATGTAATGCTTAGAAGGGTGGAGGGACAGCATAAGAGAGGAAGACCCTCAATAAGATGGATTGACTCAGTGACTGGGGTAATGAGATTGTTGTGTAAGAGACAGTAAAGTTGGCACAGGATAGAGCAGGTTTCAGGGCTTTTGTACATAGAGTTTCTGTGAGTCAAAAGTGACTCCACTGCACATAGCAATGACATAGTTCTTAGAACTAATGCTTTCCTCAGTCCTTGACTTTCTTTACTCTTCTTTCCTCTGGACAGGAAAGGCCAATAATTACATCTTAAATAACAGTTCAGTAACTCTTAAGACTCCAGTCAGTACTCAGCAGGATGATCATTGTCTTTGTGGAATGTGTTACACTGATTAAGTTAGCTCTCGCCTAGATTATATCTTGGCATGTTTGTTCAAGTCTATTTTCATCTTTCTTCTTTGAAGATTCCAACTGTTTGATTCTGCTTTTGCTTAACTTCTGTTTCTGTCATTCTCTTCAGTTTTTAAATTCCTTTATTTCCATGTCATTTAATCGTTTTTCTTCTTTACTTCCTTTGTTATTAGCAGCTTTTCCAAGGTGTCTGTTTTCCCTTGTCCTGTTTCCCATCTTATCTTCAAGTCTCTGGATATCCCTGCCCTCCCACTGAATTCCATGAGCTCACACTCACATTGCATCTCTTCCTTTTGTCTCCTCATCTCTTCCACAAGATGTCCCTCATGGTCTTTTTTGCATAGAAGTGATTGCTGCTTTTTTTCTTTTCTTTTTTTTGGTAAATAAATAGAAGTGATCACTTTCTATAATGATACGAATTCTCATGATTTCTACTGTATGGGATTAAAAAGGTCCCTTCTTTGCTTTACAGAAAGTCTTCTTCCTGGGGATGTGGCTTCCCTGTGTGATTCGGGGTTAGCCTCACCTCCTTTCCTTCTGTGAGCCCAGGAAGCCGGCCTGGCTCACTGCAGTTTCCAAATGCACTGTTGCACTGGAGGGTGAGTCCCTTACCTTCAAGAAGTTATTTTCTGCCAGAGCTACCTGAGATCTGCAGCTCTGGCCTTCCCATTCCCACTTTCCAGGCTTGTTCTCTTTTCTTCCTCCTTCACAGCTTCTGCCTAGTCTCTGCTATTTTTGAACGCCCCTTCCCTCCTAATTTCACAGAAGATGAAGTTTGAGGCTTTTGCTTACTTGTTTTCCTTATTGCTTCTGCACTCATGCCAGGACATACCAGCTCTTCTGGTATTTAAAGCACTTGAATAACCTTATTAGCTAAAATGAAATTAGAAATAGTTAAAATAAGAACATCTCTCAATGAATATATTATCTGTTAGTAGCTAACACTAACATCTTTATTCATAAGAGAACAGTTACTGAATCATCAAATTATTTTTGCTCATGTTAGCTTGCTGAAAATAAATCAGGGCTGCCTTAGTTACTAAGGCTGCTAATCACAGAAATGTCAGAAGTGAATGGCTTTAACAAACAAATGTCTTCTTTCTCAGTTCAGAAGGCTGGAAGAAGTCCATGTTCAGAGTGCTGGGTTCCAGGGAAGGATTCCTCTCTCTCTTTTTCTTTGTTCTGATCTTTTGTCTGTTTTCAACCTCGGGTGGCCCAGCGTTCCTGGGAGAATTCCCAAATGTCTTGGTATCAGTCTTCCTTGGAGTCTAGGAGGTTCTCAGTGCAGGAACCCAGATTCAAAGCTCATACTCTGCTTTCAGCTCTTCTTTCTTGGTAGTAGTAGATCATGCCTTCTCTGCTGGCTTTTCTCTCCTGTAAGATAAAAGGTGATACAGACTACTCCCCAGAGAATTAGGGCTGAGACTTGAGTAAAGGTGATGTAGGTCATCCTTATCCCTATTAAGTTTATTGGCCAATCACATCATGGCAGATGATGACATCATCATATAACTGCCTAACCACTGACACATATTTTAGTGGGATGCAGTTCAGTTTGTGGCAGAAGTGTTGAGAGGTTCTTTTTAAAAACAACTTTCAGATATCTTACCCCAGTAAGAATAGCAGAATTCAACAGAGCAGCAAACAGCAAATGCTGGTGATGTTGTGGAGGAACTGGAACTCTTATTCACTGTTGGTGGGAGTATAAAATGTTGCAGCCACTATGGAAGGCATTATGGTGCTTTCTCAAAAAGTTGGAAATAGAAATACCATCTGACCCAGCAGTTCCACTACTGGGAATATACCCTAAAGAAACCATAACTGCCACCCAAGCAGATATATGCACACCCATGTTTATTGCTGTTTTGTTCACAATAGCAAAGAGTTGGAAATAACCCAGGTGTCCATCAACAAACAAATGGATAGAGAAGCTGTTATATTGGAATACTATGCTGCATTGAAAAACAAAGAACTCAGGAAATAATATACAAAATGGGTGACCCTGGAGGACAGTATGCTGATGAAATATCTCAGTCACAAAAGGACAAATACTGCATAGTGCCATTGTTGTAAAGTGGGTCAGACATGGAGTTTGGGGGAAAATTAAGAAAAGAGGAGATAAATAATGTATACTGCACTTCAACAGATGAGGGAGAGAACTGTTTAAAAGGAATATAGGATTAGGTATTGTTTTCATGACAAGATTACAGAAAAAAATTAGTAATAAAGTAGATTTGTTGACTTGGGAGGGGATTGTATCACAATGAAAGAATTTTTTTTCTTTTTGAAGAGAAAAATGAACTGGGGGAGGGATGGGCAGGGAGGAAAATATGCAACAATGAATGAGTGGGGAAAAATTAAATGGAAAGAATATGCTGTAAATAATATATATGTTGCATTAAAAAAATCATTAATAACAATTTTAAAAAAAGATGGAAAAAACCCACCAAGCTGGATTGACACAGTGACTGGAGCAATGAGCTCGAATATGGCACGGATGGTCAGGATGGTGGATAGAGCAGTGTTCAGGGCTGCTCTGATCAGGTCAACCTGATGTCACATAACAACAACAGCAAAAGAGAATGCTAAGAGGGTCTGGCAGTATATAGTCCACAGTGAGTTGCATTGCTAACCCCGAGGCCTACCTCTCTGGTGGTTTGAATCCAGTGGCACCTCCAGTGGCATCTCTTCACACATGATTTCCAGCCTCAGAAATCTAGTGGAGGATCAGCTAGGAGTTGATTCCCACTCCTTGGCAATGAGCAAGAGAGGGGGAACTCAGGTGGCACTGTGGCTAAGCACTCGAGTACCCACTAGAAAGTCAGTGGTTCAAACCCACCAGCTTCTCAAAAGGAGCAAGATGAGGCAGTCTGGTCCCATAAAGATTACAGCCTTGGAAATCCTGTAGGCAGTTCTACTCTGCCCTGCAGGGTTATTATATGTTGGAATCAACTCTCCGGCATTGGTATTTTTGTTTGGCTTCTGCCAATCTAAACACACACGTGTAGATTCCACAGTTGCACCACAGGAGAAAGATGAGCAATCTCCTCCTGTGCTGTTTACTACCTCTGAAAACCCACTGGAGGGTGAGGGCCAACTACAGGTCAATTCTGAGCAAACAGTACACAGCAACAAAAGTTAGAAAACCATGCACACATCTCATCAATACTGCCTAATCTTATTGCTTTCAGACATCACAGAGCTCATTCTTGGTGACTGCACATAGAAGCAGTTGGGAAGTGCTAAGGCAAAAACAACTAAAGAAAGCAGAGTTATATGCACACCCATGTTTATTGCTGCATATTCACTATAGCAAAGAGATGGAGGCAACCCAAGTGCTTGTCACCAAATGAATGGATAGAAAACCTATGGTGCATCCACACAATGGAATACTACACAGCACTGAAAAACAAGGAACTCATAAAATATTACACAACATGGGTGACCCTCAAGGACATTACGCTGAGTGAAATATTTCAGTAACAAAAGGTCAAATACTGTAGAACACCACTGTTATAAAATAGGACTGACATAGGGTTTGGGGGGAAACTAAGAAAAGGGGATAAATAATGAATACTGCATTGAAACAGATGAAGGAAAGAACTGTTTAAAAGGAATATGTGATTAGGCATTATACGTATAATAACATCCCAGAATAAGAGGTACTACACTGCAAGAGGACTGGGGATGAGGGAGGGGAGGAGGTAATTGCGCAACAATGAAAGAATATTATTTTTAAAAAAGTTAACTGGGGGAGGGGGAAGGGAAAAAGAGCGGGTAAAATGTGCAACAATAAATGAATGAAAATCTAAAAACAATAAAGGTCCTTTTTAGAAGAGATTACAGCTTTGTTTTAGAAACTTAAATTGTCTTGTAGGAAGTTGAGGAAGGCAGAGAATTTCTAGCCCTAGCAAGTGGGGGCATGCATTGTCTCTCTTATGTCTACATCTGTCCCCCACAATTCTAGGGATTGGGACCAGAATACAATTACTTAAGCATAAAGATTATTTCTACTAATACAATGCTATACTAATAACACAGGTAGTTACAGTATTAGTAGTAGAGCACAGATTGGAAGTAAGTCAAAATGAGGAAAAACAGCTTCAAACATCCTTTAATAATTTATAGATAATTATAGGAAAACTTTGTTGTTGTTGTTATGTGCCTTCAATTTGGAACTAACTTTATAGCTGACCCTCCACTTTATTTTCAGAGGCAGTCAGTATATTTGAACTGTGTCCCTTTGAGATTGCAGTACAATTTCTTACCTCTTGGACACTAGAGCTCCCCCATAGGAAAACTAGAAGTTGTCAAAAATGAAATTTAATACATGAAATTCAACATTCTAAGCATTAGTGAGATGCTGTGCACTGGCATTGGCCACTTTGAATCAGACAGTCCCATGATCAGCTATGCTAGAAAGGAAAGACTGAGGAGGAATGGTGGTGTATACATACTTAAAAGGACAATTTCAAATTCTTTCTTGAAGTACAATGTTGTCAGTGATAGAACCCTATCCATATACAAAAAGAAGACTTGTAAATACAGTTGTCATTCAAATATACAAACCAACATCAAAGCTAAAGAGGAGGAAATTATCTTTACCAAATTTTGCAGTCCAAATTTGACCAGATGTCCACTTAAGATGTTAATGATAATTGGTGACTGGAATGCAAAACTTGGAAACAATGAAGAAGGAATGGTACTAGCAAAGTATAGCCTTGGTGACAAATGAGGCCGGAAATAAAATTATTTTGTACAATCAGTGGTTTATTTATCCCCAGTACCTTTAAAAAACAAAACAACACAAAAAGCTTCTTTACACAGGGACTTCAGCTGAAGGACTACATAGGAATCAGATTGACTACATCTGTAGAAGGAATCATGGAAAATCTCAGTATCAGGAGTCAAATCAGGTCAGATACTGACTGTGGAACAGATCATCAATTACTCATGTGCGAGTTCAAATTTAGGCTGTAGAAACTGAAAATGAGTCCAGAACAACCAAAATATGAGTCTGTCCCACCTGAATTTAAAAATAGATTTGAGGCATTGAACATTAGTGATAGAAGACCAGATGAGTTATGGGATGACCACACTAAGATCCTTCATGAAGAGAGCAGAAGGTCACTACAAAGACAGAAGAGAGGCAGATGGATTGGAAGTGCAGACAGAAGATGGACAGTTGGAGTTTGAGTAAGAAAAATCAGAAGCAACTATTGGCACATGATGGGGAGCTGCCTCCTAGCGCCAGGTGTGCACCGAGGAGCTGCCTACTGACACCACATCAGCACTGGGGTCCTGCCTGCTGAAGCCACACCTGTGCTGGGGAGCTGCCTGCTGACACTAGGAACACTTGGGGGAGCTGTTTCCTGATGCTGCACATGTGCTGGGGAGCTGCCTGCTGATGCATGTGCTGGGCTGGGGAGTAATACACAAGGGCAAGCAAGAAAGCTAGAATCTGATTGAGTGTGAGCCTGGAACTCCAGCACCATCATAGCCAGCCTATGCCCAGAACTCCAGTCTGGGAGCTGCTGGACCATGCCCAGAACACTGCTCCTGACACATGCTGGGAGCAACACTGGAACTTGAGTGAGCTACTTTGTGGGGAGTCACTGCTGTTTGTCTGGATGACATGGGACCCCTTAAGCTCAATCAGAAGGGAGTGAAACAGCTGGAACTTTTTCTTGAAGGGAAAACCAAGGCCTTCTGGTTTTCCAATCAGGTCTCTGCACTCCACCTTACGTCTCCTCACATCCAGTCCATTAACTGCAGTTAGCCCAGAGCACCTTGGGATACCCTAGCCGTGGCAGTTTTCTGACAGAGGAGGCAGCTTCCACAGACCTTTTCTCTATTGAACCAAAAGAAATGCAGGATGAATAGCTTCCCCACCCTCTTCTGGAATGGTGACTTCAGATCAAGAAACTGCTACTGCCTCAGACATGAAAAACTCTACCACAGCAATGTCATGTAGGAAGCAGGCTACATTACCCCCTACGCAAGCCCAAAGCAAGATGTCACACACACGCGCGCGCGCGCACACACACACACACACAAAACAAATAAACGGCACAGTATCAGTAGATTTCCTGAAGCCAGAAAGCCTGATGAAACTTTCTGACACAGAATTTAAAAGAACAATGATTGAGTATTTTCGATGGGTGAAAGACAAACTTGAAGAATGGCAGGACACTGCAAGCAAAAACCAGGAGGAGCTTAAAAAAAAATCCAAAACAGTGCAGATAAATGAGACTTTAGAGGCTCTGGAAAAACAAGAAACCACATCCAAAATATGAGGACCAATGTTTCAGATGCTGTCTACATGATGGAGGGTCTCAAGAACAGGGTTGAAAAGATGGAACACAGAACCAGTGAGATAGAAGATAGAATTGTCACCATTGATCTGCCAGAACAAAAAGCAGAATCAAAAAAGGAAGGAAAAAGAAGAAAACCTAAGAATAATAAGATCTGCCAGAACAAAAAGCAGAATCAAAAAAGGAAGGAAAAAGAAGAAAACCTAAGAATAATATGGGATGCCATCAAGAGAAATAACACGTGCATCACTGGAATCCCAGAACAGGAAGCAGCAAGTAAAGGCACCAAAAAAGTTGTGGAAGAATTACTAGAAGAAAACTTTGCAGGCATAAAGAAGAATGAGAGAATATATATTCAAGAAGCTGAGAGAACACCATTATAGTATAGACCCCAAAAGAAAAACACCAAGACATGTCATAGTAAAATTAGCCAGAACCAAATACAAGGAGAGAATTCTGAAAGCAGTGAGGGAGAAACAAAGAGTAACCTATAAGGGAGAGCAAATAAGATTAAGTGCCAATTTCTCAGCAGAAACCATGTGAGTAAGAAGACAATGGAATGACATATATTGAACACTCAACACAAGAATACTGTACTCAGCAAAATTGTCCCGTCAAATATGAAGGAGAGATATTCCTAGAAAAACAGAACCAAAGGGAGTTTGTAAAAACAAGACCAGTATTGCAGGAAACACTGAGGGATATCCTTCTTTTAGAGGTGTTACAGAAGGCAGGATGGACCAAAGTAACTGGCAACAGCCCCCAAAAAAACTCAACAAAATGATAGCAACAAAACCTTGCCTCTCAATAATCACACTGAATGTAAATGGTTTAAATGCACCACTGAAGAGTAAAAGAGTAGCAGATTGGATAAAAAAACCAAAATCTATTCATATGCTGTCTATAAGTGATACACCTGAAAAATGAAGATAAAAAAGACTAAAAATAAATGGGTGGGAGAAAATACACCCTACAAATGGCAACCAGAAAAAAGCAGGAGTGGCAATATTAATTTCCAATAAAATATATTTCAATGCAAAAACCATCATAAAGGACAAGGAAGGTCACTACATAATGATTATGGGTCAATAGAACAAGAAGATATTACAGTAATAAATATCTATGTATCAAATGAAAGACCTGCAAAATATATAAAACAAACATTAACAAAACTGAAAAAAGAAATAGACAACACTACTATAGTAGTTAGAGACTTCAATATACCACTCCCAAGAAAAGCTAGAACTACCAGAAAAAACTGAACAAAGATGCTCAAAAATTAAATCACATAATACTCATAGATATTTATAGGTTAATGCACCGAAGAAAAGCACAGTACACCTCTTTCTCCAACATGCATAGAATGTTCTACAGAATAAATCACATTTTAGGTCACAAGGCAAGCATCAATAAATTAAAAAACATAGAAATAATACACAGCATCTTCTCAGGCCACAGTGCTACAAAATTAGAAATTAATAACAAGACTGTAAAGGGGGGAAAACCATACCTTTGGAAGCTGAACAACACCTTGCTTGAACATGAGTGGGCTTTAGAAGAAATAAAAAATGAAATTAAAAAGTTTCTTGAAACCAATGACAATGGAAACACCACTTTCCAAAACCTGGGAAACAGCCAAAGCAGTAATAAGAGATCAATTTATAGCAATGAGCAAACATATCAAAAGGCAGGAAAAATGACCATTGACTCTCTAACCCAACATCTCCAACAAATTGAAAAAGAACAGCAAGAAAACCTGACACCCTCTAAAAAACCTGAAATTAGAAAAATTAGAGCAGAAATCAATAAAATAGAAAACAGAAAAACAATTGAAACAATCAACAAAACTAGGAGTTGGTTCTTTGAAAAGGTCAATAAAATTGACAAACCACTAGCAAAACTAACAAGAAAAGACACAAATAATACAAATAAGAGATGGAACGGGCAACATCACCAATTAAACCAACTAAAATAAAAAGGTTAACATTGGAATATTATGAAAAACTATACTCAATATGAAAACCTAAAGGAAATGGACAAATACTTTAAAGTTCACAACCTACGTGAACTGACACAAACTGAAACTGAACACCTGAACAGGCTCATTACAAAAGAAGAAATTGAAAAGGTAATAAAACAACTTCCAGAAAAAAAAAACACCAAAAAACAACAAACCCAGATGGTTTTACAAGTGAATTATATCAGACATTCAGAGAAGAACTGTTACCAATTCTACATAAACTATTTCAGAAAAATAGAGAAAGATGGAATTCTTCCAGACTCATTCTATGAAGCAAACATATCCTTGATACCAAAGCCAAGGCACCACCAAATTAGATAACTATAGGCCTATATCTCTTGGAAACATAGATGCAAAAATTTTAAATAAAATCCTGGCCAATAGAATCCAACGATACCAAAAAAAAAAATTGACCATGATCAAGTGGGATTTGTAACAGGTATACAAGGATGGTTCAACATAAGAAAAGTTATGTCATTCATCACATTAACAAAGCAAAGAACAAGAACCACATGATCCTATCATTTGATGCAGATAAGGCCTTTGACAAAATCCAACATCCTTTCCTGATTAAAACCCTCAACAAAATGGGATTAGAGAGGAATTTCTTCAGCGTAGTAAAAACATAAGCAAACTGGAGAGCCAACCTTGTTCTCAATGGAGGGAGATTAAAGGCATTCCCTCTGAGAACAGAAACTAGGCAAGGATGTGCACTATCTCCTCTCTCCTCAATATTGGATTGGAAGTCTTAACGATAGCAGTAAGACAAGAAAAGAAAAAAGAGGTATCCAAATTGGCAAAGAGGAGGTAAAATTATCTCTACATGCAGATGATATGATAGTATATTTAGAAAACCCTAAAAACTCAGCAAGAAAACTACTGGACATAGTTGACCAATTCAGTAAAATGGCAGGATACAAGATCAACATAAAAAATAAATTAGAGTTCTCTTCAGGGACAAAGAGAATACAGAACTGGAGCTAAGAAAAACAGTACCCTTCACAATAGCTAATCACAAGATTAAATACTTGGAAGTAAATATAATCAGAAGCACAAAGGATCTATTTTTTGAAAAATTACAAAACATTATTACAAGAAACAAAACTGTAGAAATGGAAGAACACCCCTTGCTCATGGATGGGAAGACTCAATATTGTGAAAATGACAATCCTACCAAAGGCAATTTACGTGTTCAATGCAATCCCAATACAAATACCAATTCCATTCTTCAACGAGATGGAAAAGGCAATCTCCAATTTCATTTGGAATGGAAGGAGACCCCAAATAAGCAA
This sequence comes from Elephantulus edwardii, assembly GCF_000299155.1. Classification (NCBI taxonomy): domain Eukaryota; kingdom Metazoa; phylum Chordata; class Mammalia; order Macroscelidea; family Macroscelididae; genus Elephantulus; species Elephantulus edwardii. The sequence goes on along the minus strand of NW_006399791.1, from coordinate 6,183,553 downwards.
TGCACTTCTTAAAAAAAGAAAGTAGGAAGCTTCTCACTCCCTGATTTAAAATCCTACAGCACTGCCATGTTGGTCAAAACAGCACTGGTACAATGACAGACACATAGATCGATCAATGGGATAGAATTAAGAACCCAGAAATCAGCCCATGTACCCACCGTTAACTGATTTTTGACAAGGAGATTCAATCAGTTAAGCGGGGAAATGACAGCTTTTTTAACAAGTGGTGTTGGCAAAATTGGAAAATCATCTGCAGAAAGAAAAGCAAGACCCACACCTCACTCCATACACAAAAAACAACACAAAGTGGATCAAGCCCTAGAACTAAAACCAAGGATTGTAAAGTTCATTGGAGAAAAGCTTGGAAGAACCCTAGAAGCCCTAATCCACAATATAAGCAGTCTTCTAGGCATCCTGAAAAACAAACAGGCGAGGATAAAATAGAAGAATCAAATCCCTACGCACATCCAAAAACTTCTCCAACAGGGTAAAAAGGGAAGCCACATACTGGGAAAAATATTTGGCAATGACATGTCAGATAAGGACATACCTAGAATTTATGAAGTACTCGAGCACCACAAGTTAAAGGTAAACAACCCAATTGAAAAATGTGCACACAAGATGAACAGACACTTCACCAAAGAAGACATTCAGGTGACGAACAAACACATGAGGAAATCAAAACAAGTATAAAATATCATCTCACTCCAGTAAGAATAGCAAAATTTAACAGAGCAGCAAACAACAAATGTTGTTGACGTTGTGGAGAAACTGGAACCCTTATTCACTGTTGGTGGGAGTGTAAAATGGTGCAGCCACTATGAAAGGCAGTATGGCTCTTTCTCAAAAAGTTGCAAATAGAAATACCATTTGACCCACCAATTCCACTACTGGGAATATACCCTAAAGAAACCATAACTGCCACTCAATTAGATATATGCACACCCATGTTTATTGCTCTTTTGTTCACAATAGAAAAGAGTTAGAAACTACCCAAGTGCCCCTGAACAAATGAATGGTTAGATAAGCTCTGGTATATTCACACAGTGGAATACTATGCAGCATTGAAAAACAAGGAACTCATGGATTACTATATAAAATGGGTGACCCTGGAATACATTATGCTGAGTGAAATATCTCAGTCACTAAAAGACAAATACAGCACAATGCCACTGTTATAAAACAGGACTTAGAGGGGGTTTAGGGGGAAACTAAGAAAAGAGGGGATAAATAATGTACACAGCATTGAAACAGATGAGGGAGAGAACTGTATAAAAGGAATATATAATTAGGTATTATTGGTATGACAAGAGTCCAGAATAAGAGCTGCATAGTAAAGTGGTCTGGGAGAAGAGGCTGGTTAACAGACTGTATAACAATGAAAGAACTTTTTTTTTCTCAAAGAAAAATGCAATCTGGGGGTGTGGGTTGCAGGGAGGAAAATGTGCAACAATGAAGGGTTGAAAACCCAAGTTCTTTATAATCTTTCATTAAAATCTAAATTAAAAAAAGAAATGCATAATGGATGTTAGACTCTCAAAATTTCACTAGAGCATCAAGAAGCCAAAACAAAGGGAAAGGGTGCTGATGTAAAAGAGATGAACAAAAGATTTCAAAGCATAGTTTGAGAAGACAAGACTCAGTATTAAAGTGGAATGTGCAAGAAGGAGAATAAAAAGGCAGTTTGGTGTTTCCTTAGAAAGCTGAACATGGAAATTCCATATGACCCAGGTATTCTACTGCTTGGAATATACCTTGAGAAAATGAGAACTGAGGTACAAACAGAGACTTGTACACCATTGTTCATAGCAGCATTATTCATCATAGCAAGAACATGGAAACAGCCCAGATGCCTAACCACAATGGAATGGATTGAGAAATTATGGTACAGTCACACAATGGAATACTATGCAGCATGTGGGAACAATCATTTTGCAATTTACTGCCTAACATGGGAAGGACTGGAAAGCATTATGGTAAGTGAACTAACTCAGTCTCATATGGACAAATGACTGTATAAGTCCATTATTGTAGAACGAGTACAAGAATTGGGGGCGGGGAAGACACTTAATCATAGGGTCACACAATTTGATAGGTGGAGGGAGGGATGGGTAAAGAAAGGGGAAAGAACAGGTGTGTATAAACTTTATAAACTTTGGATGTAAACCAGTATAAAATTTAAAAAGAAAGAAGAAAAAAAGTGTAATAAAACAAACAGAAAAGGAACTACTTGTCATTTCTCAAGCTAAAAGAACTGGAAAAATAAATTGAAGCCTTAAGTTGCTGTGGGCAGAATCTTGTGTGACCTAGGAAGCATCAAAAGAAGAGGGAGAGAATAAACACACAGGGACACTTAACCAAAAAAAAATTGGCTGACACTGTAATATTTTCCAAAATACATTATGATCTAGGGCCAGTGGTAATTAAGGAAGAAGTTGAAGCTGCACTGAAGCATTAGGAAAAAATAAGGCCCCAGGAATAGATGGGATACCAATTGACATTTTTCAGCTAACAAATGTAGCCCTGAATGTGCTCACCATTCTGAACTAGGAAATTTGGAAGACAGCTGTCTGGCCAGTGGATTGGAAGAGGTCCATATTTGTTCCCATTCCCAAGAAAGGTAATCCAACAGAATGTAGAAATTAACAAACACTATCATTAATAACACATTCAAGCAAAATATTGCTGTAGGTCATCCAAATACTATTAAAACAGTACATTGACAGAGAACTACCAGAAGTTCAAGCTGGGTTTAGAAGAGGCCGTGGCACCAGAGATACCATTGTTAATGTCAGATGGATCCTGGCTAAAAGTAGATAATACCAGAAGAATGTCTGTTTGTGTATTGTTAACTATGCAAAGGCATTTGAATGTGTGAATCAGAATGAATTATGACTGACATTGAGAAGATGGGAATCCAGAATGCTTAATTGTGCTCATACAAAACCTGTTTCTAGACCTGTTGTCTGTTGTTAGAACAGAGCCAAAGAACACTTCATGGTTTAAATTAGAGAAACACTCCACAATCAACATTCTTGGTACCACCAGCCTGAAAATTAAAAGATGAATTGCATTAGGAAAGTCTGCTGTCAGAGACCTCTCCAAAGTACTGAAGAGCAACTATGTCAGTCTGGAGACTAAGATGTGCCTGATCCAGGCCATAGTCTTTGCAGTTACTTGCTATGCATCAGAAAGCTGGACAATGATTAGGGATTATAGAAGTAGAATTGATGCCTTTGAGCTGTAGTGCTGGAGAAAGGTGTTGAATATACCATGGACTGCTAGGAGAACAAACAGGTTCATCTTAGAGGGGTTGAAATCAGGCTCCTCCTTGGAGGCAAGGATTCTGAAGCTTTGTCTGACATATTTTGGACATGTTGCAAGGTGGGACCAGTCCTTGGAGAGGGATCTTATGCTTGGGAGGAGGGAGGAACAGCACGAGAGAGGAAGACCCTGGATGAGATGGATAGTTTCGGTGACTGGGGTAAAAGGGGTTGGTATGTCAGAAACAATAAGATCGGCATAGGATAGAGCAGGTTTTAGGGCTGTTGTCCATAGGGTCGCTCTGAGTCCCAAGCGACTTGATGGCACATAACAACAACAACATGCATCGGGGTTGTAGCCTTTCTCCATACATATTTAGTCTGTGTGCTGAGCAGATTATTTGAGGAGCTGAACAGGACCAGATTAACAACCTGCATTATATGGATGACACAATGATATCTAAGATACTTGCTAAAAGTGAAGAGAACTTGAAGCACTTACTGCAATAGATGAAGGACTACAGCCTTCACTATGGATTATATCTCAACATGAAGAAGAAAACAAAAATTCTCACCACTAGACTGATAGACAACATCATAATGAATGGAGAAAAGATTAAAATTGTCAACAATTACATTGTCAACAATTTCATCTTACTCAGATCCATAAGCAACACACATGGTATCAGCATTCAGGAGATCAGGAGATATTGCAGTGGAAAAGTCTGTAGTCAGAGACCTCTCCAAATTACTGAGGAACAATGATACCAGTTTGAAGACTATGACCCTCCAAATTCAGGCCATAGTAATTTCAGTTGTTTGATAATTCATCAGAGAGCTGGACAGTGAATTAGGATGACAGGAGAAGAGTTGATACCTTTCAGCTGGCTATGGTATTAAATATTCTGTGGACTGCCAAAAGAACAAACAGATATGTCTTGGGGAACGTGCAGCCAGAATGCTCCTTGAAGGCAAGTATGACAACTTTTAATCTCACATACTTGAGGTGTGTTGTTAGGAGAGGCTATTCCTTGAAAAGGGACATCATGCTTGGAAAGGTGGATGGTCAGGGGGAAAAAAAAATCTGATCCCTTAACCAGATGGATTGGCACAGTGACTGCGGCAATGGGCTCAAGTGTGTCAGAGGTGATGAGGATGTCAGAATATGACAGGGTTCAGATCTGTTGTTCAGGATCACTGTAAGTTGTACTTGACTCAGTAGCATTTAATGAGAAGAAAGAATATTAGAAACAATATGTTAGTGATATTACTCAATGTAATTATGTATCTTTTGCAAGTTTATACAAAAGCTTTTATTAACTAAATCCTGCTAGACTGAGGTGTGTAGAATTTTAGCATACCATCTGTTCTGGAGAGGGTAAAGCCAAGCTGTTTCTTGGAGGCAAGGATTTTGAAGCTCCATCTGACTGACTTCAGGCATGTACCAGGAGGGACCACTCCTTGGAGAAGGACATCATGCTTGGAAGGGTAGAGAGATAAACAAGAGAGGAAGACTCAGGAGGAACTGGATTGACACAGTAAGGGGAGGCGGGGGGGTAATGGAGGTAGGTGTGTAGGAGACAGTGAGATTGGCTCAGGATAGAACAAGTTCAGAATTATTGTGCATAGTGTCACTGTAAGTCACAGGTGACTAGATGGCACATAACAAAACAACGTATTGTCTAAAAATTGACATTAATTGTGAATGTTAATTATTACTTTGTCAGTCATTGAATTTTAACTAGTTTACTAGCTTTAATAATAGGAATGATCTCAGAATTTTGTATAATTAGGTCACTAATTGTCTTCTTTGCTATGGATGGGACTCCTTTCTTAAGAATTCTTGGTATTGGGCTTTGGAAATAATTTCCCACAGTAAAAGTATCAGTCTAAAGACATGGAAAGACTTTTCATAGAGGAGGACATTCAGATGGCCATCAGGCACATGGAGAAATGCTCAATCACTGGCAATAAGAGAGATGCAAATCAAAACCACAAGGAGATACCACCTCACCCCAGTAGCATTGGCAAGATTTAGCTGGGCAGCAAGCAATAAATGTTGGAGCGGATGTGGAGAGGTGGGAAATCTCATACACTGTTGGTGGGATTGTAAAATGGTACAACTTTTCTGGAAGGCAGTTTCGTGTTACCTCAAAAAAGCTGAACATAGAAATTCCATACGACCCAGCTATTCCAGTACTAGGAGTATACCTCAAGGAAATTAGAACTGAGATACAAATGGAGATTTGTATACCAGTGTTTATAGCAGCATTATTCACCATCACAAGAACATGGAAACAGCCCAAATGTACAACCACAACTGAGTGAACTGAGAAATTGTGATACATTCACACAATGGAATACTATGCAGCCTGCAGGAGCAACAATTTTTTTAAAATACTACTTAATTTAGGAGAGATTGGGAGAGTATTATGATGCATAAACTAACTCAGTCTAATAAGGACAAAGACCATCATAGTAAGCATAGAGGGATAACTAGTAAAACATGTATGGGGATCCAGGGGGACAATGGCTGGTAGCAGAGGGTCAGGATGAGTAGGGGTGAAATCACAGGTTTGCACAATTTGATGGGTGGAGGGAGGGGGTAAAGGAAATGAGAAAGATCTAACGGGGACCTGAAAAGACTAGGTAATAGTGGGCATGGTCCAATAGTCATTAACTTTGTAAAACACCATATATGGAAATGATTGTATGAAATAGAATGTTAATGAAGGAAAATATTGGGGGAAAGCTGCATAATAAAAAAAAGGAAAAAAGTATCAGTCTATTTTTTTATACTCTGGTATTCAAATTCCAAAAGAGATATTTTACAGAAAGACGTTGTTATTGTTGTTAGGTGCCATTAAGTCAACTATGACATATGACAAGCCTATGAGCAACAGACTTGAACCTTGCCCTATCCTGCTTCTTCCGTATACTTTCTGACAGGATCGAGCCCATAATTACAGTCACTGTGTCTATCCAGCTCTTTGAGAGTCATCCTATATTTTGCTGACATGACCAGCTCCTCCTGATAACATGCCCAAAATGTGAGATGAAAATTCACCCTCCTTGCCTCTAAGAACCAACCTGGTGATTACACTTCTTGTTCTCTTGGGAGTCATTGAGACAGTCAAAACTGTTTGCCATCACCACAACTCAAAGACATCTATTCTTCTATCATTTTTACTCATTGCTTTTCAAATGACATAGGAATCAATTGAAAATATCTTGGCTTGGATCAGTCATACCATAGTCTTTAAACTTATTTTTTAGCACTTTGGAATGGTCTTTTATAGTAGATTTCCCCAGCAACATGTCTTCTGCTTGCTTTTTTTTTTTTTTTTTGTCTTCTGCTTTCTTGACTGCTGCTACCATGAGTGTTGACTGTGGATCCAACTATGGTGAAATTATTGACTTTGGTTTTTTCCTGTGTGATGATGTATATTGGTTCAGTGGTAATGATTTTTTGTGTTCTTTGTGTTGAGATGTAATCCATATTGAAGGCTTTGATCTTCAGTAAGAACTTCAAGTCATCTTCAGTTTCTGCAGGCAAGGGAATGCTGTCTGTATAATGTGAATGGTTGATGAGTCTTCTTCAGTCCTGATCCCACATTCTTCTTCATATCGTCCACCATCTCAGATTATTTGCTCAGCAAACAGATGGAACAGGTGCAACCCTGACACACATCTTTCTAGATTATAAACCATATAATGTTCCCTTGTTCTATTCAGACACCTTCTTATTTGTATATGTAGGTTTTGCATAAACACAATTAAGTATTCTAGGATTCCCATTCTTTGCCACAATTTGTAATAGTCCACACAGTCACATTCTTTGTATAGTCAATAAAACAGAGGTAAACATCTTTCTGGTATTCTCTGCCTTCAGCCAAGATCCACCAAGACATTAGCAATGATATCCCTTGTGCCATGGCCTCTTCCAAATCCAGCTTGAATCTCTGGCAGTTTCCTGACAACGTACTATTTCAGTCATTTTTTAGTAATCTTTGGCTAGATTTTACTTGCATGTGAGAGTAATGTCCATAGTCTATTGGATCACCTCTTTTTGGAATGGTAGCGCACAAGAATCTCTTCCAGTCAGCTGGCCAAATAGCTGTCTTCCAAATTTGTTGGCATAATCTGGTGAGAATCCAGGGCTGCAGCAGTTTCCTGAAACACCTCGGCTGGTAATTCATTATTTCCTGGGGCTTTGCTCTTGGTTTTCCTTCCACCCCCCAGTGCTATTTGTTCTTGATATGTGCTACTTCATCCCTTCAGAAAATAGCTTCCATTGTCCAACCCATGATCTGACAGCTTATATCTTAAGCTTTCTTGGCTTCTGTGATTCCAAAAACGTCGACTGCTGACATTTTTCTTTTGACCAGTGTCTCTTAAGTTTAGTTGTACTGTCCCCAAGGGAAGTTGACATGTCCTGTAGAACTCTTGTGTAGATTATGTCAGATCATGGGTTGGACAATGGAAGATATTTTCTGAAGGGACTTGGCAGATGAGGTTATCCTGGTTGAGGGTGGAGCTGGGAAGTAGGTGGGTCAAGGCTCTGGGCTAAGGGTGGGGTCAACACTGTAACTAATGCTTAACTCCACAATAAGGGATTTATCTTTCACTGCTT
>NW_006399791.1:6174639-6175557 GCF_000299155.1 Elephantulus edwardii | reverse complement strand
AACAACAACTGAGTACCCTCTGTCCACCCAACCTAGAAACCTAGGTCTCATCCAGACTTTTTCCTCACCTGCATCCCTTAAAGCCACTCAGGAAAAAAGTCCTGCAGGTTTTGCCTCTCAACCACTTAACCTTATCCAAGGTCTCCAAGCCCCAGAGTTCTAGCATGGTTCAGCTCCGCACCTGACTACACTCTCTGCTTCTGCAGCTAAACTTTTCGCTCCATTCTCTGAGCCGTGCTGTCAGAGTGAGCATTCATCTACATGAAATTGAGCCTGTTGTCACCTAGCTTTAACCCTCCAAGGCTCCCCCCACTCCCACTTGGCCCTGTGAGAGGGAAAGTAGGGCTTTCTGATGGGACAGCTGTGAACCTTTTTATGTTGACTTCTCACATTGTCCTCACCACTCAGCTCCATACTTCTGGCCTGTCTTCCCGGAAGGACCATGGAGTGCCTAGCTAGGTCATACCTCTCTGTCCTGCTTTTTCTGACACAACTGCCCATTTTTCAGGATTCAGCCAGGCACCACCTCCTCTATGAAGCCTTTCCTGCACTTTCTGGAACAGGTAAGACTCTACTTACTTCGTATCCCAGAAGTCTCCACCTTCCACACCATGAACTTACACTGCATTGAGGGTTACATTCCAGCTTATCCTCACTTGATCCTACCCCTTCCTATATATTTTTTCTGTTTATTAAGAAACAGTACACTATTCCAACTAAAGTTTGAAAACATCTTTAGCTCTAGCTCAGTATCTGGTGTATGACAAGAACTCAGTAAATATTTGAGTTCTGTGTTCCTAAGAAAGAGATGACATGGTGTTATCATCTGTTAAAGCTTCATTTCTATTTTCTCCTTAACCACATAGCAGAGTGAAAACATTCTTTTTTAAAATTTTTTTTTATTATTATTAATTTCAA
>NW_006399791.1:6167544-6174539 GCF_000299155.1 Elephantulus edwardii | reverse complement strand
TAATCGGGATGGGTGTGTCAGAGGTGGTGTGGTTGGCGCAGGATAGAGCAGGGTTTAGGGCTGTTGTGCATAGGGTCGCTATGAGTCGGAAACGAATCGATGGCACATAACAACAACAACAACATGTGCTACTTCAGTGTCACCCAATTCTTTTTGGAACAGTGACACTCTGTATCCCTTCCATCTTCTTTTGATGCTTTTTGCATCCTTCAGTATTTTTCCCAATGAATCCTTCAGTATTGTTCTTCTGGTCTTTCAGATTGAGAAATGCCCAAGTGTTTCTTCCCTTTTTGTTTCTTAACACCCGCTCTTTCATTGTAATACTTTGCTATTTAATCAGACAGTGATAGGCTCCATTTTGACAGGAATGACACATTGAAGAGGAATAGTGTCACATTAATTGTTAAAAAGAACATTTTAGGATCTATACTGAAGTACAATGTTGAGTGTAATACTAGCCAGACACATACAAAGAAGACCTGTTAGTACAATGTTATTCAGATGTACGCATCAGCTACTAAAGCCAAAAACAAAGAACTTGAGGATGTTTCCCCAAAACAAAGGGAAGAAATGCAGAAGTAAAAGAGCTAAGTAGAAGAATTCAGAAGGCAGCTTGTGAAGACAGGAAGCAAGATATTACAGAGGTATGGCACAAGCAAATGTTAGGAAGTAAAGAAATGAAAGTGTGCAAAATTTGTTAACAATATTCACTATGCTTGCTCTGACCTTTTGGCTCTGAACTTCCATGCAAGCAAGACAAAGAATGAGCACATTTAGGGGCATGAGTAAAAATAGTTTATTCAGAATAACAGCTTTTGTTGGTGTTGAGGTTAGAGAGGATTTTCCTCTTTGGGCCCATTAAGAGGAAATTGTGTGGTATGAACAATGTTATCAACAACTTCCTTGAAGCTTTAATATTCCTGACAGCCATTCATTTCTAAGGATAGTTACTCTTATAGCTACTTCACTTTTCTCCTTGCTGGACCCCAGCAACTCCAGGAATTCCATTCCTAATTAATGCCACTTCTCAGGGTGGTTACAAGTGAGTTGGATTTTCTGGAGCTGGCCCAGGATATGTGTATTCCTGTGCCAGCAAAATCTCAGGCTCTAGTCTAGGGGCATGGGAGAAGGGAAGGTAGAGCTCCCTTGTTCAAATAATGAACAATTGTACTAACAGGTCATCCTTGTATGTGTCTGGCTAGTATCACACCAGGTCTTTGAACCAGTACACAGGTGAGAAAACTCAGCTGTGCTCTGCATCAGACTGGCAGGGCCCGGCTCAACTCTTTGTTTGACTTATTCCTGCAACAAGTGATTGGGTCACTAGCCTTAGGAGCCGTGGTGGTGAAGTGCTTGGCTGCTAGCTGAAAGATTTGTGGTTCAGACTCTGGTGGCTCCGAGGGACGAAGATCTGGAATTTTGCTTCTATAAAGAAGATTAAAGCTTTGGAAATCCCATGGCGCAGAATTTTACTCTATCCTGTAGGATTGCCGAATCAAAACAGACAACATGTCAATGGGTCTGTTTTTTTTGCATTGTGTTGTTTTGTTTTAGTCTAAAGATGGAGCCCTGGTCGTGTGTACAGTTAGCTAAGTACTCAGCTGCTAACTCAGATGTCCACAGTTCAGACTCACCCACAGATCTTCAAGAGAAAAGACCTGGTAATCCACTCTTGTAGAGTTATAGGAAACCCTGCCATTTGGTCTCTGTCTAATACCAAGTAATGCGATTATAAACAAGATGATTGTTGTTCATTGTCATGGAGCCAGCACTGATGCATAGCTGACCCTGTGGTGTGGGTTTTCTGAGGCTGTAAATCACACAGGAAGAGATTGCCTGTGTTTTTCCAATTAAGTAGCTCGTTCAAACCACTTGTTTTTGGTTTACAGCTCAACTCCTTACTGGGCCAGTAGAATTAGCAGATGTTAATCCAAAGATTATTTAACCTTTTGTAATCAAGTTTTAGGGAGATTTCTATCCCTGGGTAGTACACATAGTTAATGTGCTTGACTACTAATCGCGAATTTGGAGGTTTGTGTCCACCCAGAGGCACACAGAAGAAATACCTGGCTGTTTCTTGTTAGATGTTGTTGAGTCAGGTATGACTCATAGAGACTTAAGAACTGTGGCTCTGTACCCTTCCCTATCTGGTGTCATCCTCATCATCTCTGACATACTTGAGCCCACTGTTAAAGTCACATGGGAACACATTTCATTGAAAGTCTTTCGCTGACCCCCTACCCTTCCAAGTTTTATGTCCTTTTCCAAAGATTGGCCCCTCCTATCATCATGCCCAAAATAATGTGAGACAACTTTGCTGTCCTTGCCTCCGATGATGCCTGGCTGGCTGCTTCTAGAAAGGCATCTTCACACCCTATGGAGCAGTTACACACTGACACACCAGGGTTTGCCATGAGTCAGAATTAACACAACCTGATCCCACGTGGTTATACAGCAGTCAAACTCTTTATTTCCTTTTATTAACAGTTTCAAAGTCCTACTTTACTTCATTTCCCAAGGGAGAAACAAGTGGAAGAATAGCCCAGACCCTTAACACATGGAAATTTTGGGTGACTCTTATGGAGGTACATACCTGGCAGCTAATTAACCAAGTAGAAGGAAATAAACCTAGTTTAAGTTTCAAGGATTTCCTCAGCACATTATTTTCACATTGAGCCCTGGTAATACTGAGGTTAACATGTTCAACTGCTAGGGAGCCCTGGTGGCCTAGTCGTATGAAGCGCTATAATCAAGAGGGCATGTGGTTCAAATCTACCAGCTGCTCTGTGGCAGAAGGATGAACAATCTCCTAAGCAATTAACACGTTGTCGCACACTTTTAAATTGACGACCATGCTTAGAAACACATTTTTTAGCTGTCATTTGTGGCAACATGTTAACTGACTCTGAAAATGCTCTTGGGGTCAGCTATGGGTTGGTGCTGACTTGAAGGCACACAACTACCACCAAAAGGTCAGCGGTTTGAACCCCCTAGTGCCTCCATAGCAATATGCTTCCACAGAGATGGAAAACCCTGTGGGCATTTCACCTCTGTCCTATATGGTTTGTGTGAGCCAGAATCAAATCAACAGCCATGGGTTTATCATGAGTTTATTTTCACTAGCAGTTTAATGAAAATTTTCCTTATTATATATCTAGGGAGCTCTGGTGGCTTAGTGGTAAGGAGTTGCACTGCCCAAAGGCAGGTGGTTCAAATCCACCAGCTGCTCCCCAGGAGAAGGATGAGCAGTAATTAGTAGGATTTACAGCCTCTGAAAACCCAGTGGAGGGGTCAGCTAAGAGCTGGCTCCAACTCAACAGGACATAACAGTAACACTTTATGTAGGAAACTGAGTGTAAATGGTACTTTTTTTCTTTGTTTTTTACAGATTTTGAGATCCAGAGTGAAAATGGGGAGGCCTCCCACCACGATGTGTTTGGAGAATCCCATGAGATGTTTGCAGAAATGCCAGAAGAGGAGGGCATCCAGCAGTATGACTGGGAAAGTGACTTTGAGAGAGACAGTGGCTCCGTGAGGTCCCAGGGAAATGCCCCCCGTGAGGACCCTGTGGAGGCACAGCCGCAGGGAAGGGAAACTGGACAGCTCATTGGCCTGCAGGGCACCTATCTGGGTGAGAAGCCCTATGAATGTCCCCAGTGCGGGAAGGCGTTCAGCCGGAAATCCCATCTAATCACTCATGAGCGGACCCACACAGGAGAGAAATACTACAAATGCGATGAATGTGGGAAGAGCTTTAGTGATGGTTCAAACTTCAGTAGACATCAGACCACTCACACGGGGGAGAAACCATACAAGTGCAGAGACTGTGGGAAAAGCTTCAGCAGGAGTGCAAACCTCATTACTCACCAGAGGATCCACACGGGAGAGAAGCCCTTCCAGTGCGCCGAGTGCGGCAAGAGTTTCAGCAGGAGCCCCAACCTCATTGCCCACCAGCGAACCCACACGGGAGAGAAGCCATACACCTGCCCCGAGTGCGGGAAGAGTTTTGGCAACCGGTCCAGCCTTAACACACACCAGGGAATCCACACAGGGGAGAAGCCCTATGAATGTAAAGAGTGCGGTGAAAGCTTCAGCTACAACTCGAACCTCATCCGACACCAGCGCATCCACACAGGGGAGAAGCCGTACAAATGCACCGACTGCGGGCAGAGGTTCAGCCAGAGCTCGGCGCTCATCACGCACCGGAGGACTCACACGGGGGAGAAGCCCTACCAATGCGGCGAGTGCGGAAAGAGCTTCAGCCGCAGCTCCAACCTGGCCACACACCGCAGGACGCACCTGGTGGAAAAGCCCTACAAGTGTGGTGAGTGCGGCAAGAGCTTCAGCCAGAGCTCCAGCCTGATCGCACACCAGGGCATGCACACGGGCGAGAAACCCTACGAGTGCCTGACGTGTGGGGAGAGCTTCAGCTGGAGCTCCAACCTCATCAAGCACCAGCGCATCCACACGGGTGAGAAGCCCTACAAGTGCGGGCAGTGCACCAAGTGCTTCAGCCAGCGCTCGCAGCTGGTGGTGCACCAGCGGACCCACACCGGCGAGAAGCCTTACAAGTGCCTCATGTGTGGCAAGAGCTTCAGCCGGGGCTCCATTCTGGTCATGCACCAGCGAGCCCACCTGGGAGACAAGCCCTATAGGTGCCCCGAGTGTGGGAAGGGCTTCAGCTGGAATTCTGTCCTCATCATCCACCAGCGGATCCACACAGGAGAGAAGCCCTACAAGTGCCCGGCGTGTGGCAAAGGCTTCAGCAACAGCTCCAACTTCATCACACACCAGAGGACGCACGTGAAAGAAAAACTGTACTGACGGGAAGGACTCTTTGGGGTTGGGGGCACCAGCCCAGCTGAAGGAATTGATACACCTCCCAAAATGTGATCCTAACAAAAATATATCTAACATCTTAAAAAAAAAACCCTCCTTCTTTAATGCTCTTTGGGGATTTTCTCTAACAATCTTAACCCTGTCGGTCTTAATTTCTAGGATAGCTTAGTGGTCAAGCTCAAACCTCTATACAGAGTAGAGAAATAAGAAGGGGTGGGAAATTGGAAAAAGTTGGGCCTTTTTCTGTTAAACTCCACTGTTTGATTGACTCTATCTTTCCTGATTCCTCTATGCCTCAGTTTCCCTTTGGTAAATGTGGAGATGTTTCTCCATGTAAACAGAGAGATGGCTTGGTGTACAGCATGGTCTGAATCACTTACAGAAATACAGACAGTGTATTCCTGTGGTTCTGGCTGGTCTGCTACCACTTTGTTGGGCAAAGGTGCTTTGACCCGGAGCTGCTGTCATTTCTGGGCCTTGATATCAGGTCAAGTGGAGGGGCTTCTCAGATTCCACACCACCCACATGAAGGCAAAACCCCTTTCTGTTTCTAGAAAGTGCCAGGACCACAAAAATGATGAGGAAAGAGTGCCTGGGACTTGTGCCCTTTGATGAGGGTTGGGCAGGGCCTGCAGGAAAGGTACAGACCAGAGACAGTCTGGCCTTCTGTAGAGTGGCTTTGTGTCTTTACCCCCACAGATGCAGAGCCCGTGGTAATTCTTATTCTATGCAATTGTTATTTCCCTGTTCTTAGATTTTTAATTTTATACATGCAGATCTACAATTGGGAAGCTTTCTATATCTGAGGAACATTCTTTCTAAGGAAAATGCTCATTTTGAGGACACATCATAGGTCCTCTGGAGAGATTCAGGTTTTACTCAAGGTTTGTCTTAAAACAAATGTTACCCTTCTTTTGAAGGTGCCACAAGGGCCTTATGATTGGGTTTCTTGAGCCTCAAATGGTGAAGACAATTAGGTGATAGGTGAAGGGATTCACCCTCAGAGTGGAGAAGAGTAGAGTTTCTGGGAAATGTAAAACCACCTGCTTCTTCATGTGGGCCTGTGCTCAGGATGGGCCTTCGTTCCTAAGGGATGGATGCTCTACTCTGCCTAACAAAATGGAGTGCCGTTCTTCTCACGCGCCTGTGTTTTAACATACATTTGGCAATCTGAACTTGACTGTTAACAAACCTGACCTCACTTCCCCATCCCACCTTACCCACCTTCTCCAGGGCTGAAATGGTCTCAGATGTTCAGGGAGTGAGGAACAGTCACTTCAACCTCAATTTGTCCCTGGGGTCCATCCCAGCAATTCTTTTCCTCTGGTTTTGGTCACTTCCCACTCTCATTGTCCACAATGGCCTTTGCACCCTTTGTTAGGCGGTGAACTTAAGAGATCAGAGAACAAAAAAGAAAGCTTAAAAGCAGCCTTATTAGGGGAGCTCCTGGGCAAAGTTCCTTATTCTGAAGATGCAGGAGGAAGTCACACTTTGAGCATATTGGGGAGGGTTTTTATAACAGGGTCTTTAGGGAGGGAAGGGAGGGACATTCCATTGTGATTTATGGTTCATCCTTTAGTTCCCCCAGGTGGGCGAGGCCATTCACTCTGCCTATCCACATGTGTAGTCTTTGAATTCTTCATTCTCGGCCTTGACCCCTTGTCTGGACCTAACACTCTTTAGCCATTCTCAGACCCAGGCTCAGCGAGCTTCCTCTTAGAACCTGTAAACTGTCAGGGATGGGATTTTTCAGCCTCCTACTCCCAGATCAACACATGTGTTTCTGTTGCACCCTTTCACATCCTCTCACCCAGGCTCAGCCCAGATAAGTGCTTTCCATTTAATAGTAATCTCTGTACCTATAAAGTAACCTCCAGTTCTCCAGAATCAAGGCCTTGCTCCATCAACTTTTCTCTCTCTTGATTTCCTCTCTCTCCTCTACCTTCTTTCTGCAACTCAAACACCTACTAGTTACCTCCTAGAGTCTCAAACGGGGCATGTCCTGAACTCAATTCCCCACCTGCCTTACCAGGTATTTCCTGTCTTTCTGAGTACCCTCCAGTCGTTTTTGGATAATCTTCAGTAAAATCTTGCTTGCATGTGAAATCAGTGAAATTGTTCTGTAGTTTCCACATTCAGTTGGGTCGCCTTTCTTT
>NW_006399791.1:6155156-6163394 GCF_000299155.1 Elephantulus edwardii | reverse complement strand
TTGTGACTGAGATACTTCACTCAGCATAATGTCCTCCAGGGTCACCCATTTTGAATAATATTGCATGAGTTCCTTGTTTTTCAATGCAGTGTAGCTTCTCTATCCGTTCGTTTGTTGATGGGCACTTAGGTTGTTTCCAACTCCTTGCTATTGTGAACAAAGCCTTGATATATATGGGTGTGCATATATCTGCTTGGATGTCAGGTATGGTCTCTTTGGGGTATATTTCCAGTAGTAGAATTGCTGGGTCAAATGGTATTTCTATTTGCAACTTTTTGAGACAGCACCACACCGCCTTCCACAGTGGTCGCACCATTTTACACTCCCACCAACAGTGAATAAGGGTTCCAGTTTCTCCACAACCTCACCAGCATTTGTTACTTGCTGTTCTGTTAAATTTTGCAGTTCTGACTGGGGTGAGATGATACAGTTTTATAACACTGGTTCTTAATAAGTTTCCTTCCAAAACTGCTACATCTTTTTCATAAGGCCCAGTTTCTGGAATTATTTGATTAGCATACAGATTGATTGGCTTTGGAGAAAAAGATACACTGATACACATTTTCCCTGTTTTCAAACCACACAGTGTTGCCTTGCTTTGTTGGGACAACAGCTTCTTAGTCTAGCTGTAGGTTTTGTATGAGTACAATTAAGTGTTCTGGGATTTCCATTACCCTCAATGTTAGCCAAAATTTGTTATGATCCACACAGTCAGTGCTTTTGCACTTGTATAGTCATAGTTTAGGTATTGCAATGAACAAGTCATTCATTGTACAAAATTCTTCCATCCAATCTGCCTCATTTTTGTCACCAATTCTCCAGTCGCTTCAGTTCTGGTCTAGCTCCCAACAATCCAATCTGTCGTGTGGGGAAGTCTTACCCCCTCATTGAGAATTTATCAGAATAAGCGCCAATCACCTTCTCTTTTTTTATTGGTTGGTGCTGCTATCCGTCCAAGGGCACAGCTTTGGGGGAAAGCGCCATGAGGAGCCATCGAGTCGGCTTTGTTTCTTAGCAATCCTGTGGATCAAACACTGCCTCTTGTAGCCAACCTCACGGTTACTGTGCTCGAGACCATTCGGAAGTGTAGTTCCCGCAAATATAGTCCTGAGGCCTGAATGTCCACTTCCAGGGCCCAGAAGACACGAGAGCCGTACCCAGGGCTGTAGACTCGGAGTCCCAGCGTGGTGTGGGGGCTACAGAGCAGGACTCTGGAAAGTTCCCACGCGAGCCAAGCCCCTCCCACAAGTGGGCGTGACCGGAAGAGCGCCCCCTGCGGCCGCCGGGGCTCAGGCTGCGGCGCAGCCCGCGGACCTCAGATGCACCCGCTTGTGCTGGGGGCACCCTCGCTCCCACCACGGCCAGGCCTGGAGCTGTAGAGGGTCCCCGGCTCCCAGGCCCTATATCTGCCCCGTAAAGCTGCCAGCAAAGCTTGGCTGCGGACCAGAGGACCGACCCTTCCTGTGCAGACATATCTCGAGGTTGTCACCTAGCACAGGTCCTTGTACCAAAGCAGCCTTGTGCCCTTGGGCAGATCCCTTAGGCTCTCTGAGCCGTGATTTCCTTCATGTTGAGGAAACAAGGTCAGAAAAATTTCTCACAGTTTTCTTTCAGCTCTAAGATCTTGTGTGATTCTGTGGTTTTGTTATATTTGTTCTGAAAGCTCTTAACCTTAATTACTGTCAATGTCCCTGGCTGGAGAGAGTTCTAGTAACTGGGCCTGAGGAATGCTGAACACACACACACCCACCCCCCAGGGCCCAAGGTTGAAAACCCAGCCACGGTCAAGGGCAGCTGAGCAGTTGCAGCAGGTGCTGCTCTCCAAGGTGCTGCTGCGGGTACCAGGTCTCTGGGCGGCGCTGGGCGTCCACTTTCCAACACTGTGGTGCTGGAGGACGGTGACTTCCGAGGGACGGAGCTCTGTGTTCTTATAAACTATCAGGTCATCTCATCCTTCAGTATTAATAGCTGTCATTTTTTCCGAGTTATGTAAATTGTTATGCAAACAAATCTTAGAGCTCTCCTTCCTAACCAGAGCACCAGCCCTTGAATCCTTCCATCAACCTTTTTAAAATTCGTGGCTTTGTGGTAAGGAATTTTGCTGCAAACTCAAAGGTAAAGGATTCAAATTCACCAGCTGTTCTGAGGAGAAAGATGGTTAATCTCCGTCCGTGCAATTTACTGCCTCTGAAAAGCCCCTAGAGGGTCAGCTACCGGTCGGTTCCAACTCGCTGGTACACACAACAACCCAGTGACAGAGAGCTGGTTCCAGGGTTCATGGAAAAGAGATAACAGGAAAAGACCTGTTGGGTGAAGTTCACTAGAACTCACTTCCTAATGGGTGTCTCTGGCTGTAGAACTTTCACGAGAAATTCGGCTTGCAGGATCCAGTCTGAAGTGGCTTCCCAGGAGGGTAAAGGAAGAAATCTGAGCTCCAGGGCACAGCTGTGAGGTCTCTGAGCTGAGCAGTGGCTGTAGCTGTGGTTCAACAAGTCTAGACTCCTCAAGGACAAGACCTTCCAGGAGTGACGTGGAAAGTGACAGGGATTTTTTTTTCCATTCAAAAGAATGATTGGACCAGAGGACCTTTGCCAATACTTTTGGGAATCAAGACAAAGGACCCCAGAAGGCCCTCATCCAGATCTGTCCTCAGTGACTGAGACTAGAGAACAGTATGAAGGAACAGATTCTTTTCTCATTTTTTGTTACTCTGATTTATTTACAAAGTTTGAATACATTGTTTTTCAGAAAAGATCCTTCCCATTTCCTTCACCCCACTCACCCATCGAATTGTGCAGCTCTATGATTAACACCCTACACACCCCATCTTCACCCTCTATTTCCACCCACCCCCACACCCCTGCCAAGGAGCAGATTCTTAAGTTGCTTTCCCAAGAAATCCAGATGTGGGCTCAACAGCAGCACCCAGAGAGTGGAGAGGAGGGGTGGCCCTGGTGGAAGACATGGAGAAATAGCCTGAGAGACCGAGGCTGCAGGTGAGATACGGAATTCAGTTCTGAGAAGTTAAATTAGAGGAACGTGAGAGACGGAACGACCTCAGCTTGCCAGCAGCATGGGTGACATTCAGTACCTCGCTGTTTGTGTCTAGTGTTTGTGCTTGTTGCTTGGTTCTGGCAGCCACAGCTTTCAAATTCAGACCAGCCTTTCAGAGAATGTTCCACATTGGCCCCTGTGAGTGCTGGGCCCGGCTGTTAAGCAAGAGGACTGCTCAGGATGGCTTGAGCTCCATTCTAGCCAAGGAGGAACCCCTGTGGCAGGGTCTCTTCTTCAAGAACAGCTGCCATTCTGCAGCAGCCAGCCTGGAGCTGGGGCCTTGCTGGTCTCAGCTGACATTATTGAGGTTTGGGGGTCTTGTTGCAAAATAATTGATTTATTAAGACACTGAGTTTTTCCTAAGGGTTGCAGGACAGACAGCAGCACCCAGGTGAGCTAGGTAGGCAGTGGTAGTGGACCTGGGTTCAAACCAGGGCTCTGCAGTCTCCTCATGTCCACACTCTCTGCTGCTGCTGCTGCTGTGAGGATTTGCACGAGAATGGCTTCCCCTTTGCTTCTTGAGGATTTTTTTTTTATGTTTATGTTTTAATTCCTACAGAATTTGAAACCACCTCCAGAGCCAACCAGGGATGGAAGGTGTGCTCAGAGGTGAAGGAACCCTCAGAATTAGTATATTGGGTTCCCTAAATCCTCATAGAAGCCAGCACAGATAGAACCCATGTTTGTTCCAGGAAAAGGTGAGGAACCCCCAGCCAGGATCAGAGGAACAGCTGAATCCTCAGAGCAGGAGTGGTCCTGTTTCTGAACGCTGGAGGAGGGGTCCTGAGGAGGAGGAGAAGGCTCATGTTGTAATGGCTTCTTTCTCTTCCCCCAGCCCTGCCTGATCCTTGGGCTCCAGGTCTTCCTGCAGAGGACAGTAGTGACCAGGAGACCGAGAGCAGTGCGTGCCCCCACCCACACACCATAAGATATCATTTTCTCTTTAAGATGATAAAAAGCAAAGATACCAGTTGAAATATTAAGGTGTGCCTGGCCCAAGGGGTGGTATTTTCAGTTGGTCCATATGAGTGTGAAAGTTGGAAAATGAATATGGAGGACTGAAGAAGAACTGATGCTTTTGAATTGTGTTGGTGAAGGATATGAAACATCCCATGGACATCATGCTAAAAGAACAAACAAATTTCTTTTGGAGGAAGTATGAACCAATGTGCTGCTTAGAGGCAAGGACAGTAGAACTTCATCTCACATCCTTTGAGCATGTTGTCAGAAGCTACAATCCTTGAAGAAAACATCATGCTAGGAAATGTAGAGGGTCAGTGGAAGAGAAGACTGTGCAGGGGATGGACAGACACAGTGATTCAACTGTGGGCTTGGGGAAGGCCCAGGAGAGGGCAGAATGTCAGCCTAGTCTTCTTAAGATTACTATGGTGATGGTGGTCAACTTAAAGGCACATAACAACTTTTGGAAGGAGATCCTGAGTTTTTCATCTTCTTCTGGAAGCTCTGCTGAATATTGTCCACCACTAGGGACTCTGCTGGAAGGAAGAGAGTTTCCAGCATCATAATAACACACATGCAACCACTTTGCAATAAACTGACAGATGGACAGTGGAATCTCACAGAGCAGGCAACAAGATTTTATCAGCCTACAAAATGTTGACCAAAGCTTGTCACCTTTTTCTTGACCCCAGGATTTCCAGATTCTATTCATTTACTTGCTTACCTTAAAGTTTCTGGTTTCTTTCTGCTTTTTATATCTGGCTCTTGCTCATGGCTTGAAGTATCATGTTGTTGTTGTGTGTCATTGAGCAAGGAACCAACTCATAGCTGACCTTCCAGTGGGTTTTCAGAGGCAGTAGAACACAAGCAAGGAGACTGTCCATCCTTCTTCCAGAGAAGCTGGTGGATTCAAACCATGTGCCTTTGGGATTGAAGTGCAACTTCTTACCACTAGGTCACCAGAGCTGAAGTATTGTGGTGGTGTAGTTTGCGACTGAGTTGGAAAAGGCCCACAGCTGACCCTTTGGCATGTTTTCAGAGGTAGTTAATCACCGGGAGGAGAATGCCCATCCTTCTCCCAAGGAGCAGCTGGTGGATTAGAACCATGTGCCTTTGGACTTGCAGCACAGCTTCTTATCACTAGGCCATCATAGCTCTAAAGTATTATGTTGTTGTTGTCATGGGCCATTGGGTTGCCTGCGACCCATAGAGACCCTATATACAGCATCTCTGAAGCTTGCCCTGTCCTGAGCCAGTCTTACTGATTCTGACACATCTACCACCATTGCCCCAGTTACATTATCAATCCATCTCATCTGGAGTCTTTCTCTCCTGCTCCATCCCTCCACTCTTTCGAGCATGATGTCCTTCTTCAAGAATCAGTGCCTCCTGGCCACGTGCCCCAAGTATGTGAGACAGAGCCGCAAAACCGTAGCCTCTAAGGAGAAACTTGGTTTCAACCTAAGACAGACTTATTTGTTTTCTTAGTGGTCCATGGTATGTTCAAGACTCTTCTCCAGCACTACAACTAAAAGGCATCAATTCTTCTTCTATCATCCTTGGTCATTGTCCAGCTCTATGAGGCATAGCAAGTAATGGCCAAGACTATGACCTGGATTAGGTTCATGTTAATCTCTAGACTGACATCATTGCTTTTCAGCACTCTGGAGAGATTTCTGACAGCAGGTTTTCCTAATGCAATTTGTCTTTTGATTTCCTGACAGTTGATGCCAAGAGT
Organism: Elephantulus edwardii; assembly: GCF_000299155.1. NCBI lineage: Eukaryota > Metazoa > Chordata > Mammalia > Macroscelidea > Macroscelididae > Elephantulus > Elephantulus edwardii. The sequence continues at coordinate 6,157,642 of NW_006399791.1, read as the reverse complement.
GTGGATTGTGGAGCCAAGCAAGCTGTAACTATTAACTACCTCAATCTGCTCTCCATCTATCATGGTGCTACTAATTGGCCCAGTGGTGAGAATCTTTGTCTTCTTGATGTTGAGCTTCAGTCCATATTGAAGACTATAGTCCTTGATCTTCTGCAGCAAGCTCTTCAGAAGGTCCTCCTAAGTTTGAGCAAGCAAAGTTGTGTCATCTGTATAATTTAGGTTGTTGATGAATCTTCCTCCAATCCTGATGCCACGTTCCTCCTCATAAAGCGCAGCCTCCTGAATGATCTGTTCTGCACATAGATTGAAAAGGTGTAGAGACAGGACACATTCCTGACACACTCTTTTCCTGACTTTGAACCATGCAGTGTTTCCTTGCTTTATTCTGAGGACCGCCTCCTGGTCCAAGTGTAGGTTTCACATAGGCACAATCAAGTGTTCTGAGATTCCCTATTGTGTGGGGGTTTTAAAAAAAATACTCAAAATCTGATACAACTGAGCTAAATCCCAACCCTGCCTCCTATTGGTAGGATGAGGTACTTCTAGCATAGCACATAAGATATAGGTGTCCAGTAAATGTTAGCTTCTCCCTACTTTCTTTCTCTATCCTGTCACTTTCTCATTTTCCATGCTTATTGCATAAAAAATCCAAAGAGAACTCACTTTTTAGTTCATCCTAAATTAGTATAGTCATCTGTCAGCTGAGAGGCATTTTGTCCCAAGACAGCATGTTTTGAGTAGTGGTGTTATTTTCTTCAGGAGCTGGTGACATTTGACAATGTGGCTCTGCTGGTTTCTCAAGACGCAAAGGGGCAGCGAGACCCTGGACAAGGAAATCACTTCAGGGGAACAGCTCCAGGGATCCTGCAGGTGGGCTCTCACTGCTACGGGGGAACAGCTCCAGGGGTCCTGCATGTGGGGTCTCACAGGGGAAAGATGCCTTTTTCCTTTAAAATCAAAGTTTGAGAGTTTCTGTGGTGTTCCCTACTCCAGACTTATTTTGATTGTTTTTTAAATCCATTTTTTGTTGTTGTTGTTGTTGTTATTGTTGTTCAATCTGCCTGAAAAGCTGTGGCAATCTGACATGGCAGTCAAGTCACCAAAGATGAGCCCATGAAGGAATAGAACAAAGGCTCGTGTCAGAGTCAGGAGAGCCCTGAATTTCATTTGTCGTAGGCTCCTTGACTGTGGTCATAACAGAGATCTGGCCTGGGGTTTTCACTGACACATCCCAAGAATTTCATCCAACTTTTTCTCTTCTCACATTTTCTCTCCCTGGGATATAATTTGGAATTTGGTTCATCACATCATTATATCTGTTTTCTCCCTGCAAACAAATATTTTTAATCCATAGGCCATGTGTGAGTAGGAGAAAGCACAGGCCCACGCTGTCAGCACTCATGGTGTGGTCAGAGCCAGGCCTGGCCAGGTGCCAGGGCAGAGAACAGCCAGGGCCAAGGCCTAGAGGCCCAGAAAGTGGCAGACATGCACTAGGGCTATGATGAAGCCAAGATTTTTTCTGAGAATTCTCAGTGTATCTTGGATTCATGGAAAAACGGTAGGCCAGCCATTAGAACTGCCCCTTGACGTCCCAGACGATGGCTGAGCAGCTGTGAAAACATGCCTTCTTTTGGGCTCAGGCCCAAAACCCCTCATTGGATTATTTCTTAGGAAAATGCTGTGGTAACATGTAGGACTCTTCTTCCTGCTGGTTTCTGTATGAAATTAGCAGTTGTGTCTTAGCTTCATGGTTTTGCTTTGGCCCCAGCTATGCACTTAGAGGTGTGAAGAAATGAAAACTCTCCTGGAGTGCTTGGTGACTCCACATTAGTGAACAGCACTGGGCCTGCCATCAGATCTGGCAGGTCTACCAGCCTGTGGCACAGCGGCTGCAGGGATGTGGCTTCCTGCAAACCACAGCAGTGTCAGCGCTGGTTCAGAACACTTCAGATCAAACATGGAAAAACGTGGGGCACACACAACCCAGGGCCTACACCTTCTATGAGGGAATGGATGCCCTGATGAGCCCCTGGGCCCCTGCTAACACCCTTAACACCTTATGGATGGCAGGAGGCCTTCTGCAGAGTACAGAAGATTCCAAAAGAACTGGGCAGCAGTGCCAGAAAGTGAGGTAGGGATGAGGAGGAAACAGCAAAGGAGTCCCAAGATATCCCAGGTTCCCAGGTTCCCAGGCTTTGAGGGGAATCTCAATGGTAAGCCCTCCTTCCATGCACCTTAAAACAGTGCGAGATGTACAAACAGGAGAAGATAAGTGGATGAATGGGATCTTCTAAGATTCAAATCCCTATGCACATCCAAAACCTTCTCCAACAGGGTAAAAAGGGAAGGTACAGACTGGGAAAAAGTATTTGGTAATAACATAGCAGATAAGGGACTTATATCCAGAATCTATAAAATACTTGAGCACCACAACAAGATAAAGGTAAATAATCCAATTGAAAAATGGGCACAGGATATGAACAGAC
>NW_006399791.1:6141138-6152710 GCF_000299155.1 Elephantulus edwardii | reverse complement strand
AAAGGATGCTCATCTAGATGATAACATAATTATGATAAAAACAAAAGGGGGGAATATGCGAAGCCAATACTAATTATTTGTAATAAACTGAATGCTATTTAAATTTAAAAAAAAAACAGTGCGAGAGATGAAGTCCTATAGGAAACGCTGTTGTTATGTGCCATCAAGTCATAATGACCCTATGTACAACAGCTCTGAACCCTGCTCTATCCTGAGCCAACCTTATCATCTCTGACACACCTACCCTCTTTATCCCAATCACTGAGTCAATCCATCTCATCCAGGGTCTTCCTTTCTTGTGCTTTTCCTTCACCCTCCCAAGCATGATGTCCCTCTCCAAGGATTGGTCCCTCCTTCCAACATGTCCAAAATATGTCAGACAGAGCTTCAGAATCCTCGTCTGCAAGGAGTAGCCTGGCTTCACCCTCTCCAAGACGAACCTATTTGTTCTCCTAGCAGTCCATGGTGTATTCAATACTCTTCTCCAGCATCACATCTCAAAGGCATCAATTCTTATATCACCCCTAGTCATTGTCCAGTTTTCTGCTGCATAGTAAGTAATTGAGAAGACCATGGCCTGGAGCAGGCACACCTTAGTCTCTAGACTGATATCATTGCTTTTCAACACTCTAGTGATGTCCCTCACACCAGATTTTCCCAATATAATTCATATTTTGATTTCCTGGCTGCTGGTACCAAATGTTGATTGTGGAGCCAAGCAAACGAAAACTGTTAGCAATGTCAATCTCGTCACCATCTATCATGATGCTGCCAATCAGCCCAATGGTGAGAATATTTGTTTTCTTGATGTCGAGCTTCAGTCCATGTTGAAGGCTTCAGTCCTTGACCTTCTACAGCAAGTGCTTCAGGTCTGCCTCAGTTTCAGCAAGCAGAGTTGTGTCATCTTCATAATGCAGGTTGTTGATGAGTCTTCCTCCAATCCTAATGCCACACTTCTCCTCATAGAGCCCAGCTTCCCAGATGATCTGTTCCACATGGAGATTAAAAAGATATTGAGATAGGACACATCCCTGACATACACCCTTCCAGATTTTAAACCATGCAATGTTTCCTTGCTTTGTTCTGAGGACTGCCTCCTGGTCTAAGACTGAAAATAGGGAAGGAAATGAGTGATTTCTTTGGAAGAAATTATTTACTTTCTATTCTTAGATACTGCTCAAGTCCCACTGAACCAGTAGTCCAGGGTGACCAGAAAGACCATTTGAGGCACAGGCTCTTCTCTACAGACAAGAAAGTCTGCCTTTACTAGCACTGTTATGGAGGAGTTCCTGTGTGGTACAAATGGTTAAGCTGTTGGCTACTAACTGAAAGGTTTGAGGTTTGACCCTTCAGAGGCACCCCGGAACAAAGGCCTTGTGATCCTCTTCCGAAGTCCCACATCAAAAATCCTATGGAGAGTGTTTATGCTCTGACACATGTGGGCTTGCCATCAATCGAAATCAACTTGACAGTAACTGGCTTGGATTTTGTTTTGTTCTTTTGTGTTGTTTGTTTGTTTTTTAAAAAAATATACTGTAGAAACAAAAAGAGAAATTACAGTTGCCATTTTTTTGGTTTCCACCTAAAATCCTCTGTCAGCATGGTTCAGTGTTGTGCTGTACACAACAGTCCATCACAGGAAGATCTGTCTGCTCTTGGGCTAGTCGGTTAAATGTCTTGAGCCCCATTATCTTGTCTACAGAATGAGCAGAGTGGTACCACTTGCCTCACCGGGCCGGGATGAGGATCCTGGCACACAGCATCAAATACCAGCTTTCATTAGCATCATTGCTATAATTATTATGAAAGTGCCCCACACTCTTCACCTGAGGGAGCAGATTTCCTGCATCATTAACAAAACATGTTCCTCTAAAAACGAGACCTTCCTGGAAGGTGCTTCCATTCTCCTTTCCCCACCACTGCCTGATAGGAGGACTGAGAAGAACTTGATGCTTTCAGCAAGACTCCCTGCTCCCCAGACAGAGGGACCCTTAATGCTGGACAGAAATGGAGATTGGGAGTGGCTACCCTAGGACAGCAGGGCAATCTGGAAAGCTTCCTGTGCTAGTGGGTAGGGGGGGTAAAAGCAACTGAAAATGAAGATTCTGCTAACAAAGTAGTCAGACCTAGTAATTTTAGCTCTGCCTGGCCAGCAGTGGTGGGCCTGGCCCTCTGCTTTCCTGTTCTGTAGTACTGGACCCGTAGGAGCTGGGAAGATTCTAGAGGATCCAATAAATAATACTCTTCTTCCTCTACCCAGATGCTGGGCCACTGGCATGAGTCAGATATGTGGGGTCTAGGTGCTGGCTTTGTAACTGATGGAGCTATTGCGGAATGGGACTGAGGTCTGAGGCCCCAGTGGGTACCTAATACTGAAATCAGCACTGAGCAGGCTCATCCGCCACCCACTGGCTGCACTAAGCCGCCACAGGCCTCTCCTTGCCGGGATGGAGCCTCATTTCTGGTCTGTGCCCCGCAGGCCTCATTCCTCATTAATCAAATAAGCCATTCTTTCCACCCAAACCCTAGAGAACTAAGTAAGAGGAGGAGAAGAAGCAGGAGAATTATTCTAAGGAATTCTGCTGGGTTGGAGATATCAAGAAGAGAGGCTGGTATTTTAGCTCCGATTGCTGGTTCATAGATGGGCAGAGAAAGAGGAAGAGCCAAGTGTGGGGTCTGGGCTTCTGAGGAGTGGGGTGCTTCTCTGGTTAAAGAGTGAGAAACGGGCCTGAGCCCTGCCTTCTCTCCTTCAAGGCTTTCTCCACATGACCTTTTTGTTGAGGTGCTGGGGACTCTGTCACGTACCTTCCAGTTTAATGTCTTTGGCTAATGAGAAGCTATTTCCTGTCTGCCACTATCAATAGTTTGTTTTTAGCTTCTGGTTGAAGCTTTTCTCCACATTCCCCACCTTTGAAGGGTCTCTCTCCAGTGTGAATTCAACCAAAGTGCAAGTCTTAAGACATACCAGCAAATCCACTCAGGAGAGAAACCCTATGAATGTACTGAATGTGGAAGGCGATTCAACAGTAGTTCACATTTTAGTGCACATTGGAGGACTCAATGTGGGAGAGAGACTCTAAATGTTTCTTAGATGTAGGGGAAACATCTTGAAAGCATCACATCTGAAAATACTAGAGAATCTACCTCCCAAATGTAGCTGATATGCTTCTCAATCTTGTATCAAATCCCTCACATGGGATGGAGAGGGGGATAGAGCCCAGTCCTGCTTGGGGTTTTTTCTCTCAACTAAATGCTCACTTTGTTTATGAAATGCTTCTCAGGGTTTTCCTGTCAGGGTTTTGTTGGTTTTTGTTGTGTTGGTTTTTTAAAAAAATTTCTTGTTGTGTACCATTGAGTCAGATCCAACTGGTACGATATTGCCCCTCCTTCTCCAGCCGGGCATCTGGTGGATTCTAACCACGAGCCTTTGGTATTGCAGTGCAGCTTCTTGCCACTAGGCCACCAGAGCTTCCCAGGGGTTTCTTATCTGTATGGTGAAATAGATGGCAATTTCCAGAGGATTCAGAGACCAGTTCTGAATGTGACTATGTCACTTCTCGGGTTGCCTTCATTGTGAAGTGACTCTGCCTCAGTTTTCACAGCTTGGTAATAGATGGTGGTGAGTCCTGCTCCGGGGTCCCTCCCACAGGAACAGAGGCAGCTTGTCCTCTTGTTCTGATGGCACTAATGAGGACAGGGTCAGCTGTCCAGCTGGGCTAGTGCCCAGAAATGACTGGGCTGGGTTTTCCTTAGACAAGGGTTCTTATTTTCTTAACTAATTTTTTTTAAAGCCTTCCATTGTTCTCTCTTTAGGGGAACTGGGTCCAGGACATGCATACATTTTCCCACACCCCTTTTCTTAGGATGTACATAGAGTTATTTGAAAGGGAAGCAGTCTATTATCAGGAGTCTGGGGGAAAGGAGGAAAATCAGTGCTAGACATTGGCTTACTCAACATGTTAGGTAGAACCATATGAAATTGACACTCTGATCCACAAAATCAGCAATTTGATTATTTAACCCAAATAATTTGGGAGGCAGAGTTACTCCCTGTTGCTAGCTGTGTTGCTGTTGAGCCTTACAGTTCCTGCTGTGTCCTAGAAATGTAAGGCCTTCCAAACACTGAACTGGGATAACGATGTGGGCACAGGCTTATTCTGCTTATGAGCAAGTCCAGAGCAATAACCACAAACCATGACTGTCTCAGTTATCTGCTTCTGTAAGTTATGTTATTTCTATTAAAAAAAAATCACAAGAGGATGGATTTGAAAAATTTATTTTCTTACTTTAGCAAACGAGGAGCTTGAGTTCAGGGCACTGGCTCCAGGGGAAGACGATCTCTGTCGGCTCCATGGGAAGGTCATCTTGTTTCCTGGTTCCTGGCCATCTCTGTGTGGCCTGGCATCAATTCCCCGATGTCAGCTTGAAGACTAAGGTGTGCCTGATTCAGGCCCTGGTCTCTTCAATCACTTGCTGTGCATCTGAGAGCTAGACAATAAATAAGGATGGCAGAAAAATAATTGATGCCTTTCATTTGTGGTGTTGGAGAAGAGCGCTGAATGGACTGGCAAAAGAATAAACAGATGTGTCCTGGATGGTGAAGCTTCATCTCTAATACTCTGGACGTGCTGTTAGGAGAGGCTCTTCCCTGGAAAGGGACATCATACTGGGAATGGTGGAGGGTCAGTGAAAGAGAAGAGGACCCCCAACGAGATGAACTGGCACACTGACTGAAGCAATGGGCTCCAGTGTGTCAGAGATGATGAGGATGGCACAGGATAGGACAGGGTTCAGGTATGTTGTGCACAGGGTCCCTGGGAGTTGTACTTCATGGCACCTAACACCAATTACTTCTATCTCTTCAGCTTGCTTGTTTAAACTTTTTTAGATCTTAAAAGTGACTGGCTCAGGCTTCCCCTCCACAGTCAAGGAAAGAGGTCTGCCCCTTTGGGAATGTAACTTTGTAATAACTTTTTTTTTTAACTTTGTAATAACTTTGACTTTACTTTTTACCCTAAAAAAATAAAGTGACTGACTGAAAACATATCCTATACTCTTCTGGCCTCATTAACACAACAAAGCCAACCCATTCCTAAATGGTGTGAATACTCACAGGCAGTGTGATTAGGATTTACTCCACATATTTTTCAAGGGGACACAATACAACAAGGATACTAAAAAGTTGCCGGAGTGGAGGACTGAGCTCCACATCACCTCCCTCTGATGACTCTACTACTTCCTGTCTGAACACAAGTCTCCAGGTCTTCAAGAGAGGCCTGTGCAGACAGGTGGGTGCCCCAGGTTTGGGTGTATCCACTGGGGGAGCAGCACCCCAGAGGTGCACTGGCTTACAGAACAAGTAAAGCTCAAAAAGAAATAGTTAATAATTCACTATGCATTTGACTATGAAATCTTTTCATACTACTTTCCAGAAACCCATCCGTGACAAAGTACAAGCTACACAGATTATAACCATATACAGTAAAAGGACCTCATAACTGAGGCTCCAGTGGGTTTTGAAGGTTGTAAATTACACAGGAGACTGAATATCTTTCTCTGAAGGAGCAGTTGGTAGATTAGAACCACTTGCTTTGGGGCTGGCAGCACAACTCCTTACTGTTAAGTTACCAGAGCTCTTTTGTCTTTGGAGAGTGTCTTCAAACAATATAAGAAAACCTGTCATGTTCATTTCTTATACCAGGAATAGTGTCTGGTATATAGAAGGGGCTTAATAAATACTGATGGAAGAGCCATTGTATTATCTAACCTAACTGAAGAAGCCTGGTGGTTCAAGTCCACCTAGATAAGCCTAAAAAGGAAGTCCTGAATGACCACAGCCATTGAAAACTCATGGAGCACTGTTACACTCTGAAGCCTATGGGGGAGCCATGAATCAGAATCAATGGCAGCTACTATTTTTTTTTTTTTGAGAGGGGGGTAACATTTTCCTATGATTTGGGTGAAAAGTTTATTGAGCAAATTAGTTTATCATTCAATTATTTGTACACATTAATGATGGTTACAATCATTCAATTATTTGTACACATTAATGATGGTTACAATAATTCAATTATTTGTACACATTAATGATGGTTACAATGAACCTCAGTTTAAAAGCTTCCCACTCTTCTCACTTCCTCCCTGGGTTCCCCAATTCCATCCATCCTTTTACTCCTTCCTGCCTTTGATTCTGGGTAAAAGAATCCTTTTGCTCGATGGTTGACTGTTCTGAGGAGCATGTTCCTCATTGTTCTATTTATAGGCTTATCTATTGTTTGGCTGAAAAATATTCCTTGGAAAGGGACATCATGCAATGATGGGTGAAGGGTCAGTCAAAGAGAGTAGGACCTTCAACGCGGTAGACTGAGCAATGAGCTCAAGTGTGTCAGAGACAATGAGGATGGCACAGGACAGGGCCGGGTGCTGATCTGTTGTTCACAGGGTCACTATGAGTCAGACTCAACTCAATGGCACCGAATAACAAATGTTTGGCTGAAAAGTGATCTCTCTGAGTGGCTGTGGCTCCAGCTGCTTTAACTCTTTTTCGAGTGGAAGTCTATAAACCATGTTGACTTCCATAGTCATTCATAGATCAGCTCCAGCTTTGAACAGTGTGTAAAGCACTTGTCTTGAGAGTTCCACCAGCTTCTGTCAGACAAGTAAGCATGACTGAGTAGTGTTCTGAATTGGTTTTTGGTTCTACATTTTGGCTCAGAATTTTGTGGTGATCTTGATCATAGTGGGCAGGGGTAGCAAGATACCATCTAGTTCTTGATGGCAAATGTTTGTGTGTATGCATTTTTTTTTACAGTTACTAGTTTATTATGAAAGAAGTTTTCCAGTACTTAGGAACCAAGACCACCAATTTGCAGTGCCTATTCACATCCTAACCCCACCAGTTTACCAGTGATCTTGAATGACACCAAGAAAATGTATCATTTTCCTCAGGCAGAGCTGTTACAAGCCCACTGAGATTGATTATCTTCTTTTGGTGGATGAAGCTATTTCAACATAGCAGTCACTTCCTTAAAGATATATGCCCAATCTCTTGCTCCCAGAGCCAAGAGAATCTCACTCATCTCCAAATTTACAGATAATCCTTACGGCCACTGCTGCTTTGGTCATATCAGCAATGCATATAAAAATTACTTGTAGAATCCCACCTTCTCATATGCTATTTTTTAAAGAAACATCTATCTGACTCATGAGACCTGTCTCTGCCCAGTTTCTGCTTTCCAATATGGGAGTCTTCAAAGGATGTCACTAAGGAGGTTTTTCAAAGAACTACTATTTTGAGATAATATCTTTTTGATTTAACACTTTATTGTATACTCAGGAAATTTGGTATGAATTGTTTAAAATTATTTTACTTTCGTAAATGAGAAATTCTTTACCTTGGTGGAAAGGTATCACACAAATATATAATGTAGCTCTATGTAAGCATAACTTTGAAATAACCAGATGTTCTTTTGGCATCATACTTCTTTGGAGTGGAAAAAGGAGACTCAATACTTAACAGTCATACAATTTCATCTCAAAGATATGCTTCCTCTCAGCAAAGTAAAGGGGAAAGGAGAGAGATTGCATCTCATAAACATCAGGATGTTTTAGACAATTGTTTTAAATAACGTTTGCTGTGAGTATTCTCAAAGGGGGTACTTACAACAGTGAGTTAAAGTTTAATAGTTCCTGGAAATATCTCCCAGTGGCCCCAGTGCAAGATGATGACAGGCACAGTGTTAGTCATTAGTCTGCTCAGAAGTATTCTGATTGACCTTTCTGTCTCGCTGTGATGAGTGAGGCCCGGAGGCCATTATTTCTAATTCATTTTCAAACTTGTGTTCCTGGCTTCAAAGTGTCTGAACTAGAGAAATAGAGGTACTTTTTTTGTAAACTGTGAAGCTAGAAAGCCCTTCAAGACAAGAAGAATGAAATCCACAACTGAAGACTGCATGAAATTAGCTTATGACAAAAGCTGCCAACAGATGACTGATCTGGCTAAATCATACACTCCAAGATTTTTTATAGAAGAAAAGTCAGAGCAAAAACACTCCTGCTCTTTCAAAGGAAAATGTGAACTGGGGGTGTGGGTGAGGGCAAGGGAGGAAAATGTGCAACAATGAGTGAATGGAAATCCAAGTTATTTATAAACATAATAAAATTTCAATTAAAGAAAAAAAATACTCCTGCTCATCTCCATAAAGTAGCAAATTATAAGACTCCTGCTTTAGCTCCTAATATATGTTGTTGTTGTTATGTGTCATTGAATCACTTGCAACTCATAGCTACTCTATATACAACAGTTCTGAACCCTGTCCTGTCCTATGCCAACCTTATTATCTCTGACACGCCTACCCCTATTACCCCAGTCACTGAGTTAACCCATCTCATCGAGGGTCTTCCTCTCTTGTGCGGTCCCTCCACCCTCCCAAGCATGATGTCCCTCTCCAAGGACTAGTCCCTCCTTGCAACATGCTCAAAGTATGTCAGATGAAGCTTCAGAATCCTTGCCTTGAAGGAGCAGCCTTTTTTCACCCTCTCCAGGACAAATTTGTTTGTTCTCCTAGCGGTCAATGGTACATAAAATACTCTTTTCCAGCACCACAGCTCAAAGACATCAATAATTTTTCTATAATCCTTAGTCACTGTCCAGCTATCTGATGCATAATAAGTAATTGAGAAGACCATGGCCTAGATCAGGCATACCTTAGTCTCCAGACTGACATCATTGCTCTTCAGTACTCTGGAGAGGTCCCTGGCAGCAGACTTTCCCAATGCAATGTGTCTTTTGACTTGCTGGAGCCAAGCAAACTAAAGCTGTTAACACAATCTCAATCTCTTCACCATCTATCATGATGCCACCAATTGGACTACTGGTGGCAATTTTGATTTCTTGATGTTGAGCTTCAATCTGTATTTAAGGCTGTAGTCCTTGACCTTCTGCAGCAACTGTTTCAGGTCTTCCTTTCAGCAGTAGGAGCTGATGCAATTATATTACTCCATTAGTTAACTCATTCGTACAGCGTTGGAGTGGACTCATGGCTGATGGTCCAGCAGCATTGTGGGAGGCTCTAAGTAGCACGGAAAGAGACTGCTCATATTTCTCCTTCGGAGTGGTGGTGCCACCTCTGGGGTTAGCACCACCAGATCATCGGAATTCTGTGGGTGGAATGGTCAGGGGGATGCAGAGATGTTTTAAAATGGAATAATTACTAAGTTGTAGGCCCTAGGGCACAGGCTTGTGATATCTGTACAGAAGATAATTGGTTATGATGGGAATTTGCAAAGACCTAAACTTCCATAGCCGATCCACCCAGAACTCTGCCTCCTTCTCCAGAACCTGACCTTTCCCCTCTCTCCAGGCCTCCTGCTGTGTCACCTTAGCACAGCTTATATCAGCCTACAGATAAAGACTGCAAGTGAGAATCATAACAGCTTCCTTTTACTGTGCGTTCAGTGTCAGGCGCTGTGTTAAGCAGTCTACCTCCTCGATTTTGCTTCATCATCTCAGTCACTGAAGTGAGCAGGAATACCAGACGCCCACACATGGCTCCTTCCACAAATCCTGAGACTGTTCCCTAAAAACTCAGCTTTACACACGGGGTTGTTGGTCTTGACTCCAGTCTTTAAATCCTTCTTGGTGGGCTATAATTTTTTGTTGTGCATTTCAAGATCTTATTTAAGAACCATGAGATGCCACTTCATACCCACTAGGATGGTTATCATCAGAAAAGTGTGGAAAAAATACTAGTGAGGATGTAGAAGAAACTAGAGTCCTCATCTATTGCTGTTGGAAATACAAAATGGCTGTGAAAAGCAGTCTTGCAGCTCCTCAAAAAATTAAACAATTACCAAACCACCAACACTGAGTTGATAGAGACCCTTCAGCTGGGTCTCCAAGGCTGTAAATCTCAACTAGAGGAGACTGCCTGCCTTTCTCTTACAGAACAGCTGGTGGATTCAAACTGCCAACTTTTTGGTTAGTAGCACAGTACACTATGCCACCAGGGGTGGAAACTCCAGAGACTCGGACGCAGGGGCCCAGCTACATGCACACCAACGTGCATGGCCCCAAAGTGCACACAATCCACGTGCCCACCAACAGGTGAATGTAGAAAACAAAAAATAAAAATTAAAGGCAAAAAAAAATTAAAAATACTAAACATTGAAAAAAGGAAAAAGGCAGGCCAGGCAGCACATGTGCCTGGATATGTACAGGCTGAGTTACTGCAGTCTTACTACACCATGTGCTTTAAAAAAGAAAGAAAACACCTTTCTAAAATTTTATCAGCCTTACATTTACTGATTTAAAAAATGAATTTATACATGCATTTTAACATGTACATGTCTCTCTAGAATTAACATTCATTAAAAATTAAATCAAATAAAGAATTTAAAGAATTAAACCAATCAGCTTTGAACCCTATCACTATATTTATAACATACTATAAATAAGATATGCTAATGAGTCAGTCAAGAGCTAATCAGGAGGATAACCAAAGTGCTTTGGAAACTTTTATGCAAATTACAATAAAAGTAAAATTTTTAAAAAAGCTAATCAGGAAAGATAATGATTTCTGTTTAAAATTTAAACCTCTAACATATGGGGATGAAATAGCCTATAACGAAGCTGCCAACTTTCTGCTGGGTATTTTTTAACACATTTTTCTAACCTTTGTCTTGATCATCTAATGCTCCTATAAAAGGAATACTACAAGTGATGGCTTTAACAAACACATTTATTTTCTCACAGTTTAAGAGATTCCATGTCTGATTTGGGGTGCTGGCTTGAGAGGCAGGTTTCTTCTGTCAGGTCTGAATAAATGTCCTTCTCTTGGTTCAGCATGGTGGGCCCAGCATTCCCTGGAGACCTCCAGGTATCTTGGTTCAGCATGGTGGGCCCGGCATTCCCTGGAGACCTCCAGGTGTCATAGCATTAATCTTTCTCCGGACCTAGGAGGTTCACCATGAAAGGACCCAGTCTGGCGTGTGTGCTCCACTCCCGTTCTTCTTTCTTGGTGGTACCAAGGTTCCCTCACCCTCTACTTACTTATTTCTCTTATAAGACAAAAGGTGATGCCGGCCACATCCCAAGGAATCTCTCCTGATAGCAGATCAGAGATGCGACCTCATTCATGAACAGTGTTACATCCCAACTAATCTTTCAAGTGACCGGCTAATCACTTCTCAGATCATGTCATCATTAAATTCTATGTCCCTGAGTCAGAACTGATCCAAAGTTGACCCTGTGGATTGGTCCCTGTGGAAACAGGTTTTCAGAGGCTTCAAATCACACAGGACAAGACTGCCCGTCTTTCTTCCTTGGAACAGCTGATGGATTTGAACCACCTATGTTTGGGTTGGGTTGGCAGTGCAACTCTTGAACCATTAGGCCACCAAGAGTTCCCTCACATCATTGCAGGGGATGATTACAGGATCATGTTTGATTCGACCTCATTTTTTTTTTTTTTTATTATATTTTATTAATTTTCATAAACATTTACAGAGATTTTGGGCTTCCACTCATTCATTGTTGCACTATTCTCTTTACCCTCCTCCCAGTTTGTTCTTG
>NW_006399791.1:6111810-6140798 GCF_000299155.1 Elephantulus edwardii | reverse complement strand
AAGACACAAATTTGACTAACAAGTTATAAGTACATGAGTCCAAAAATTATGGAAAAGTAAAAGAAAAGATTCTTTCATTGTTTTACAAACCCTCCCCAAGGTCCCCTCCACCATGCAGCCCTCGCCCTAGTCTCCTGTGATGACAGAAATACCCAGTTACATCTCTCTTTTAGACGGTGATTCGACCTCATTAACATCATCCAATGTGTTATTAGAATGGACAACACATTGTGTAATTACACAATTCAATCCATAACTCTCTCTCAACAACCTGCCAGACAGTTCACTTATCACTTTCAGGTCAGGAAACAGACCCGGGGAAGCTGGGTGAACTGGTCAAGGCCACACAACTGTCAACAGGGACATCAGGTCATGGAGTCCTACATCTGGACCCTTTTTACTGAAGCAGTTCCCCCCTCGTCCTGAGGACTGGAGTGAAGATGCTCGCGTTAGCAAGAGCCACGGGGGTCCACCCAGTCCCACACATGCAGAGAGGCATCATTAGCTGCCGAAAGCAAAGTCCTCGGTTTGGAAGGGTGCCAGACATGGGTGGTGACCAGAGGCGCAGTGTCCTGCTCATGTCCATCTAGAAAGATGTGACCCCTGTGAATGAAGAGAGGCTCTACGTGAGTCCCCGTGCTGTCCCAAGACGTGACATCATAGACCTGGATTGTTCCATCAAAACCTGAGGAAGAAATAGAAAACGGAGGACTGAGATGGAAGCCACTCAAAGAGTTTTTTTTTCCAAAGTTTCTCTGTAGTAACAAAGCAAGCTAAGGGATGAGGCATCAAAAAGAGAGATGCCTCACAGGGCACCTATTTGGCCCCAAAAGAAGTGAATGAGACTTCTGCCCTGAATGTTGACAACTAATTATTTCTCTGAGCACCTAACCCTGAGAGCGCAGGATACAGGGCACACCTGCTGTCCACCTACTGCAGCCAGCCTGATGCTAATCCCGGACACAGGACTTCTAATCCACACAGCTGTATGAAGTCAACCAAAAACCACTGTCATTGAGTCAAATTCCAACGAACAGTGACCCTCTAAGAACAAAGCAGAATTGTCTCAGAGAGTTTTCGGTAAATCATTACAGAAGCAAACTGCTGCATCTTTCTCTCAAAGAACGGCTAGCAGGTTTAAACTGCCAACTGCTAGAGCTCCTTTGTGTATTAAGTACTGTTACTTGTATTGTTGTTGATTGTCTTAGTGTAGAGCACGACTTATAGCGACCTATGAACAAAAGGCCTGAAGCTCCTCTACAACTATCGGCATGTGTCAAAGTTCATCGAGTTTCCAGAGGCATGTTGTTTAGGAAGTGGATGCCACTCCTGCTGCAAAGTTAAGGCACTAATATTCCTTCCAAGAAGTTCTGGTGGTGTAGAGTGTGCTGTGCACCCACAGCAATTCAAATCTACCAGCAACTCTGCTCCAAGGGAGAGAGATGGGTAGTCTCCTGCTCAGATTTAGTCTCAGAAACTGATGGAGGGTTGCTCCAAGTATGAACTGACTCCTTGGCAATGAGCTTTGAGTTTATTATTTTCTATAGGAAACTGAGGCCTAAGAGATACTTTCAGACCTTCTCCGCTTGCTCTAATCTCCAGTCGTCCCCTCACTGTTCCCTCCTCACAGATCGCCCTGTCTCCTGATGCGGAAAACGGAAGCATTTAAAGAGTAGCATGTTCATATGTCCCTGGCTGCTTGTTACAGAAAACCCTTCGACTCCAACTCTGTTTTTCTCTTCTGCCCTTCCCAGGTCCTTCACTACCAATTATGCAATCAATTCCTACCTCTCGTCCTTTCCACTAACTTTTAGAAACACTCTTCCAAGTAGGTACCACCAGACCAAACCACAGTGAACTTGCTACAACTTAAAAGTAGACTAAGTTACATCATTTAATAAAATTTTTAAAAGTTAAAATCTTTGAGGGCAGAATCTGTGTCTAATTTATTATTCTGTTCTGTACTTAGTAAATACTTAATAATTTTTTTTTAAAGTAGTCTGGGGGGGGGGGGGGGGGGGGGGTTGTGCGGGGAGAAGGGTGCAACAATGAATGAATGGAATCCCAGGGTCTCTGTAGATGTTCATTGAAATGAAAAATAAACAACCTAAATTTAAAAAAAAAAAAACAAACCTATAGCCTTCTGTATGGATTATATTTCAACAACAAGATGATAAAAATATTCACTATTAGACCAATATGCAACATAATAAATGGAGAAAAGATTAAAAAAAATATTTTGTTAATTTTAATGAACATTTACAGAGATTTTGCATTTCAATTCAGTCATTCTTGCACTATTTTCTCTACCCTCTCCCCACAGTTAGTTCTTTTGTTTTTTTTTCCTTTCCCTTGAAAGTCTGTTTTAATTGTCCCATTGCCACAGTGCTTGTCAAAAACCGGTTTTAATTAAAAAAAAAAAGTAGTCTGAGAAACCACCCTGGTATCCTGCCATTTTTCTTTCTGCTAACAGTCCTATCCATGGTCTTGTTAGCCAATCTCTTGATCAACCTCTGAACTACTTTCTGGAAGAGGAAAGGGCAAGAAAAAAAATGCATGTAAGAGTAATAAGCCAGGGAAGAACTCGGCAGTTCGTGTGGAGTTTCTCTGTGACTGACGTTAAGACCTGGGGCCACATCTGTCCTTAGAAGATGTGATCTCTGTGAGTGAATGAGGTTCTAGGTGGCTCCTCACGCCACTTCAAGATGTGACATCACAGACATGAACTGTTCCATCAAAATCTAAGAGGCACTTCCTGAACATTCTATTGTACCTAGAAGAGAGAGAGAAACTCTGCTTTAACAGTACCTGAAATAGCTAGGCAGTTATCCAGGACTGGCGCCCACATCACTCGTAGCAGCTCCGGGTCCGGGCTAGGCTTGGACACTGGGCACTGGACTAAGCTCACAGGGTGCTGGAGATTCCGGGGGTCAAGAAGACAGAGCTGCCCATCTGAGCCAAGGTGAGCAATGTTGGGCCCTGGGTCCTGGCCCTTGCCACGAACTTGTGCACACCACTGGCCTCCACCAGACCTTGGGCTGGGGTTGAGGCTTTCATGCGGTGCCCACTTCTGTCGAATGTCCACAAGTCCCAGGCGGCCTGAAGTGCAGCAGAAGGCAAAAGTGTCTGCACCCAAGATCTGCAAGCTACTCAACACCTCACTGTCATCAATGCCTACAAGACAGAAGGGAAGTGGAGAAAAGATAGGGAAAACACATGGGAATAGAGACTTAACAGAGCTGACCGGTCACAGTCCCTTTTCTCTGTGAAGTTTTCTACACAGTCTCAGAGGTAGGAAATGAAGTACTTCCCTCCTCTCTTCTCAGCTAGGTAAGTGCTGGCCCCTTGGGTGGCCTCCCTCAACCTCCAAATGGGAGCCTTGTGGTTCGGGCTTGCTTCTGAGTCATACTGTTCCCCAGCCTCTGGCATCAAGGACTCAATGAGCCACAGAAGATGTCTGTGCTCAGCTGGCAGGTACTGGCTGGAGGGAGCAGCAGGGCGTACACAGCTGCAGTACCTGAGGCATATGTGGTCTTCTGGGACTCCAGATCTGTAATCCTCAGACTGCAGAGCCTCATCCCATGGAGGACGCCAGGGCCCATGGAGGAGAAGACAGCCAGCCTCGGCCAGAGATGCCCGTCCTCTTCATGCACAGCAATGGTGCTGACAGTTTTAATAACATCTGCGGGGTGAAACACTGTATGGTGAAGGCCAGCTGGTCATCCTCAGCCTTTCACTGAGCCAAGAGAGGGTGTTGAGACATAAACAGTCCGCGTTATGTTTACAAGTGCTGTCAGAAGCACTTTCATTTCTTTATGTTTTATTAATTATTTTTATAAATGGGAGATAATGAATCATAGCAGACATCTCAAAACCTCAAAAGCAGCTCTGGCTTTTTATAGTTTTGTGGAGAACACATGAAGGAAAAGGAAAAGACATTTACACCTTAAGTGAAAAGTAACAGGTACAGAGTTTATGCAGGGGATCTGGCGCAGGAGTTAAGTGCTCAGCAGCTAACCCGCAGTTTGAGGCCACCAGCTGTTCACTGGGATGTGCAGTGTCTTCCCCATAAAGATTTATAGCCTCAGGACGCTCAGACAGTACTGTTTCTTCAGAAACAGGTGTCAGACTTCAAGTCATTTGCTGAAGCCAGCAGATAAGACAATGCAAGTATCACTGTGTCAGCCAGACACCAAGAAAGCCCACATCTTTTTTTATAC
The DNA here is from genome assembly GCF_000299155.1 of Elephantulus edwardii. Lineage (NCBI taxonomy): Eukaryota > Metazoa > Chordata > Mammalia > Macroscelidea > Macroscelididae > Elephantulus > Elephantulus edwardii. Next base: position 6,136,578 of record NW_006399791.1, on the reverse strand, counting down.
TAAATGGTAGAAAAAGATATTTGACCTCAAAAAGAATAAAATTTTAATTTTGTTTATCTCAACCTACTCTGTAAACAGGAAGGTTCCTATCTCTATATTCTACATTTTAAGGCTTCTCTCTTTTTTTAAATTTAATTTTATTTAATTTCCATTCATTCATTGTTGCACACTTTTCTCCCTGCCTACCCCCTCCTCCCAGTTTGCTTTTCTCTTTGACAAGTAAAAAAAAATTCTTTCGTTGTTATACAATACCCTCACCCCCAGTCCACTCCACTATGCAGCTTTCATTCTGGACTCTTGTCATGACAATAATACCTAATCATATATTCCTCCTAAACAGTATTCTCCCTCATCTGTTTCAATGCAGTATACTCACTCTCCCTACAACCCCAATGTCAGTCCCACTTTACAACAGTGGCATTATGCAGTATCTGTCCTTTTGTGACTGACATATTTCACTTAGCATAATATCCTCGAGTCACCCATTTTGAATAATATTTCATGAGTTCCTTGCTTTTTCAATACAGCATAGTATTCCATTGTGTGAATATACCAGAGCTTCTCTATGCATTCACTTGTTGATGGGCACTTGGGTTGTTTCCAACTCTTTGCTATCATAAACAAAGCCACAAGAGACATGGGTGAGCATATATCTGCTTGGGTGGACGCTCTGGTTTGTTTGTTTTTTTTATTAAAAACATTTTTTTCTACTATAAAATTCTATTATTTTTTCTATTATAAAATTCCAATTATGGTTTCTTTAGGGTATATTCCCAGTAGTGGAATTGCTGGGTCAAATGGTATTTCTATTTCCAACTTTTTGAGAAAGCATTTAAGGCTTCTCTTAATAGAATCTATTTACAATTCAGAAAGAGCAACTCATAGTACAAATTACTCTCGGAAAAACTTACTTTTCAGTTCTTATTTTCTTTGGTCTAGGAGGCTTTTATTTTTTGGTTTCCATATTCTTTGGAGAAAACAGAATCCCTATATTTTTTAAATCCCAAGAGATAGGTAAAAGCCAGAAGGGGAAAGGAAATGGATAAGAAAAGGAACATTAAAATAGTATATCAAGTACCTCAACAAGAAAAAGGTAAACAACCCAATCACAAAATGAGCATGAGATATGAATAGTTCACCAAAGAAGACATACAGATAACACATGAAGAAATGTTCAAAACTGCTAGCTATCAGAGAGATGCAAATAAAAACAACTAAGAGATACCATTTCACTCCAATAACAATAACAAAGTTTAAGAAGGCAGAAAGCAAATTCTGGCAAGGTTGTGGAGAGATTAGAACTCTTATTCATGGGTGTTGAAATATAAAATGGTACAGCCACTATGGAAAGGTGGTCTGGCATTTCTCAAAAAGTTAGGGGGGAAAAAAGCTGGAAATAGAAATACCATTTGATCCAGGAACTCCACTACTGGGAATATACCCTAAAGAAACCAGAACTATGACTCAAACAGGTGTATGCACACCCATGTTTATTGTTGTATTATTCACAATAGCAAAGAAATGGAAGCAACAAAGTGCCCATTTACAAATGAATGGATAAACTTTGACATATTCATCCAATGGACCATTAAATAGCATTGAAAAACAGTGAACTTATAAAACATTACACAACATGGGGGAACCTGGAAGAAATTATTCTGAGTGAAATATCTCAGTCACAAAAGGACAAACACTGCATAACATCACTGTTATAAAACAGGAAAGACATGGGGGTGCTGGGAAGAGAATGGGAAAGAGTAGATAATGAACACTGTATTAGAACAGATGAGGGGATGATCTGTCCAAAAGAAATACATGATTAGGCATTATATGTATGGCAAAAATCTGGAACAAGGGATGCACTACAAGGTGGCTTCAGGAAGGGGGGAAGGGAAGAAGAAAATGCCCAACAAATGAAAAAGATAATAAATATTCTTTTAAAAAGGGAGGGGAAATGTATCATTTAGGGTCATCTAAAAAAAAAAAAAAAGGTCTATCAAGCAAGTGCACACAAGTTTCCTGAAGATATTTACTGTGCATGGAGGACACAGAGGGGCATATCTAGGTTGGGCTAGAATGGAGAGGACCTTTGAGCACTGAAACCCACGGAATAGGAAACTGGATCCCTATAGTCTAAATTGCTCAACTTAATGTGTTTTATCACAAGAGCAGCAGATGTTTGGAGCAGATACAATGGAAGACCCTCAGGACTGGAGTTTGTTTCTCAGGAGCCAGTGAGGCTGCAGGTTGACAGCAGCTGCGCAATGTGAGCCTGGGTCTCCTGGGCCACACACTTAAGTAGCCTCCTCTTCCTCCTGTGAGGTGCCTGGAAAGATCTCCTAGAACCCGCTGCTCTGAGCCAAAGAATGGTTTCTCAGTATGCAATGTGTCCCTGGAGGAGGGCAGGTGAGTCAAGCAAGAGCCTTCAAAGGTCTGTTTCTGAGACTTGGTAGAAAACAAAGGTTTTGTAGGCTCTTGTGAGTAGAAGGTTACTCTAAAGTGACAACAGGAGAGAAATCCAGATTTTCTTCTCCTTCTCTCTAAATTCAGGGGCAATATGCCTTTTCCTGAGAAACCCATACCATATTTACCACCCTAGCCTCAAACAGAAAATAGGAACTACTACAAAATCTAAGCAAAGGACATAGTAAAGCAGCCTCAAAAACTTGGAAATTAGAGAAAGAATGCTGTCTCTGGAAGTTAAAATAGCAGATGAGTCAGAGGAGAAATGGGCAAGGACCTGGAGGAGCCAGAATGGTTCTCAGATCAATATTGAGCAAACCACTATTTACATGTTTAGAGAAAAGTGGTTATTTGTGAAAGTGGAGCTTTGCAGTCATGGAGTCAAAAAAACCACTGGCCTGTCCAGGAAGGAGGGAGGCAGGCCAACAGACCGAATATTTAAAATCAAAGAGGAAGCAGCAGGCAGCTCTCTACTGAGAACTTTAGATGACATACTTTTTAATCCAATTCAATCTCACAGCCCCAGGTTTGGGGAAAGGGGCCACACGTACTACCACAGGGTGTGGACAGCCCCTGGGCAGCAATGCTTCACAAACCTTATACCTTCTGCTGATGTCCTGGAGAGAAGCAACGTGGAAATAAATCTCCGAGCAGGTTTTCATCAGATAAGGTCTATAGCAAAGAGTAAATGCTCATGAGGAACTAGAATATTCCATTTTTGGTGATGCCTCTTTTTTTATTATAAATTTATAAAACTGCATTCTGGTTTGTATAGTTGTCTTTTGCGTCTAGGGGGATTGCTTATACACAAACATTACATTTACCCTGGGTATGCTGACATCAGGAAGGGAGTATGTCAGGGATGTGTCCTATCACCATCCCTTTTTAATCTATATGCAGAACAGATAATTCAGGAGGCTGGGCTTTATGAGGAGGAATGTGGCCTCAAGATTGGAAGAAGACTCATCAACAACCTACATTATGCAGATGACAACCTTGCTGGCTGAAAATGAAGAGAACCTGAAGGGCTTACTGCAGAAGGTCACGTATTGTAGTCTTCAATATGGACTGAAGCTCAACATCAAGAAGACCAAGATTTTCACCACTGGGCCAATTAGCAGTACCATTGATGCATGGAGAAGAGATTGAGGTAGTTAACAGTTCCAGCTTGCTTGGCTCCACAATCAACACTCTTGGCACCAGCATTCAGGAAATCAAAAGACAACTTGCATTAGATAAATCTGCTATCAGAGACCTTTATTGAGTACTGAGAAGCACTAATGTCAGTCTAGCGAAAAAGGAGTGCCTGATCTAGGCCATGGTCTTTATAATTATTTGCTACACATCAGAGAGCTGGACTATGACTAAGGATAACAGACGGAGAACTGATGCCTTTGAGTTGTGGTGCTGGAGAAGAGTATTGAACATACCATGGACTGCCAAGAAAAGAAACTGTCTTTGAGAGGCTGAAACCAAGTTTCTCCTTGGAAGCTGGGATTTTGAAGCTCCAACTCACATACTTTGGGCACGTGGCCAGGAGGGATCAATCTTTGGAGAAGAATATCATGTTTGGAAGGGTGGAGGGACCGTGCAGGAGAGGAAGACCCCAGATGAGATGGATTGATACAGTAACTGGTGCAATGGGAGTTGGGTGTCAGAGTCAGTGAGACTGTCTCAGGACAGGGCAGGCTTCAGAGCTGCTGTATACAGGGTCACTCTGAGTCACAGGTGACTCAACGGCACATAACAACAACAACAACATGCTGACATCATTACGGTTCTGAGACAAGAAGACTAGGAGTCAAATTCTGGACTTCAGAAAATCCACAAAGATGTTATACTTTTAGGTTTCAAGGAAAACTGGGCCAGTCTTCCTCAGGCACTGAAATATTTCACACTAATACTGAAAGGCAGGTTGATTCTACTACTGTTCCCTAGAATCAGTCACATCCCTAGGTCTGGGCGACATGCTCTGTAGGATGATAGCTGGTCTCAGGCTCACTATCAGGACCAAAGACACTTCCAAGTGGTTAGTGAGAGGCCCCCTTTCATCTTTAAACCACTGACAGCTCATCTAGCTATTGTTAGGCAAAGATAAAGAAACAACTGAAACTTACTGGTATAAAGAGAGACATACAGATCAAAGGAACAGAGCTGAGAGCCAGGACAGAACTTAAGTACTTAATTCCTAATATTTACAGTCAGTTGATATCTAATAAGGCATCAAGAAAGGCAATTCAATGGGGGAAGGATTGCTTTTTAACAAATGGTACCAAGACAAGTGGATTCACATGTAAAAGAGGAATCTGGACTCAAACTTAATACCACACATAAAAATTAAATCATCAGCTTACATGCAAAATCAAAAGTTTTAAAGGAAAAAATATATGTAGCTAGGTAAAATTTCTTAGAAACAACACCAGAAGAATTGTCTTGAAGAGGAGTAAGGAGTGAGATGAAAGATAAATCAGATTCCACAAAAATGTATAATTTTTCTGCTACAAACAACACTAAGAAAATTAAAGACAAGCAAGAGATTGAAAGAAAATATTTGCAATACATGTACATAATAACTTGCATTTTTTAATATAAAAAACACTCTTACAACTCAGTAATAAGATAAATAACCCAATTAAAAAAAATGGGCAAAAGCCTTGAAAAGACATTTTATCAAAGATGATACAAGAATACAAACAAGCAATAAAAAGATATTCAACATCATGAGTCATTAGAGAAAAATGAAAATGAAAGTCACTATGAGATACAATGTCACACCTCCTAGAATGACCTCTGGTGGTCTAGTTGGCAGGGGTTTGTACTGCTCACCCAAAGGCCACAGCTCTCTGGTGATTTAAATCCACCAGTGGCTCCTTGAGAGGCAAACAGGTGGTTTCCCCATGTGAATCACAAACCTGGAAACTCAAGGGAAGGTCAGCTATGAGATGGTTTCAACTTGATGGCAATGAGAGCACAATCTTAATAAAAAGGAAAATGACAAATATCAAGCACATGGAGAAAGGGAAATCCTCATACACTGCTGGTGAACATGTACAATAGGATATGTACAACTGGCCACTTTGGAAAGCAATTTGGTGGAGGTAGTTGTTTGTCTGCCACTAAGTCAGAATCACAGCTTCATAGGCTGTAGATTGCATGGTAGGAGGAAAGCGCCCATCTTTCTCCTGCAAAGCAGCTGGTGTATTTGAACTGCCTGCCTTTGGCTTGGCTGCACAACTCCGTATCACTAAGCCACAAGAGCTCCCTAGCAGTTTGGTGGTGGTGGCGGTTGTGTGCTGTCGAGTTGGAACTGACTCATAGCTGACCCTCCAGTGAGTTTTCAGAGGCAATATATCCACACAGGCGGAGACTGCCCATTTTTCTTCTGGTGTATTTGAACTGCTTACCATTGGGATTGCAGGGCAGAGTCTTATCAGTAGGCTACTGGATAAATTTAGCAGTGTCTTTAAAAATAAATCAAAACAAAAACTAACAAATTTACCATCTGACTTGTAAATTCTAATAGACTCTCCCCATGAAAAAGCATATATCCACACAGAGACTTGAATATGAATGTTACTGGCAGCAGTATTCTTAGTAAAAAATGTGGCATATTCATGTAATGGAAAACTCTCTCACTGCCACTGACTCAGTTCAGTCTCACAGCTGACATTTCGGCAAGCTCCAAGGCCAAATCGCATAGGAGCCGGCCCATCTTCCTCCAGGGAACAGCTGATCAATTTGAATCGCCAGCAAAGTATGGCCTTTGGGTTAGTGGTGCGGCTTTCTATGGACAGCACCAACAGAACAACTGAAAAACATCCTGGGACAAAATGGAACAAATTACGGACATATTCTATGATGTGGATGGGCCTTGAAGACATTATGCCAAGTGACAGAGGCCAGATGTAAGATCACATATTCTAAGACTTCATTTATACAAAATGACCAGAAATGTAAACCTAGAGAGATCAGAGGGTCAGCAGGCACCTGGAGCAGGAGGGAGAAATGGGTTTAACAGTGAACAGACATGATCATTTACTGGGATAGGAAAATGTTCTATAGCTCGTTTGTATGGATAGCTTGTTTAACTTGTTATAAACTTACTGATAAACGTGTTATGTTTAAAAAAAAAGAAAATCATTGAACTATACATTTAAAATGGGTGATATGCATGCGTGAAATATAAAAAATAAAGTTAAAAAAACACAAAACAATAAACCTCTAAAATTCATGATTACGAGGAAGTGATACAACCAACTGAAACTACAGCGTACAGCAAGTGACAAGAGGTAAAACAACAAAGGATAGTCCACAGAGTCAGTGACTTCAAAAAGTAAATGAGCAAAAGAGCCGCCTTTCTGCATCAGTGGAGGCTTGGGGAGATGCCAGTCACTGCTGCTGAACCTGTGGAAGGCTTCCAGGGTGGCAGCCTTAGGACAGAGCAGCAGGGACAGAGGATCACAAAACCAAAGGAGCAGGCCCAAGAGCGGCCTCAGGAGCACAATCCCATGCTGGCCAATGGAGGGAGCGAAGGAAGGGAATGGGAGGGATCAGGGTAACAGCTTCTTCTCCTCTCTCCACTCCTCAGCTGTAGGACTCCTCTGTGTGCGACACCGTGCAGCCTTGCTTCCTGCTCACTCCCTCTTTCTCTCCCTCTCCATGACTAGCATTCTAGCAAAGAGCATGACTCCTTTCTACTGAGGAGTCCTCCCCTGGCCCTTGCTTTTGTCCCTGCTCAGGGTAGAAATGACAGGTTGCTAGAGGCTCTGACTCTAACTTGCTCAATAAGCTCATTTCCTGGAGTAAGTTATAGGAAGTTCATTTTGGTCTTGTCGATCATGCTGTGGTTGACAATGAAACACTACATTTTTCATTCCTGCCTGGCTTGAGCATACCTCTTAACTGGCTCTGACTGGAGAGAGAGGGCATTTTGAATAATCAGGTCTTCCTAAAGTCAAACTCCACCAAGTATTAGTCACTCACCACTGTCCTCTGCCATCTGCCACACCTGCAGGGAACAAGCTGGGAGGCCACTGGTTACCAGACACCTATCAGAATGGAAAGAGAATCTTAGTTCAGAGTCTGGAGTGAATCTAAGAATGGGTTTGAGCATGGTGGGCATTGTGAGGTTGGAGCAGGATAGAGCAGGGATTTGAACTCTGTTCTTGGAGTCAATGAATTGTAGTCAACTTAATGGCACCTAACAACACAGAACTTACCATTTTCTCTTCTCCAACCCATTCCGCTTGGAGTTCCTAGATCTCCCCACATCATGAAATCTTATTACTAGAAGGGCTCATTCACTCTCATTTAACAGATGAGGAGCAGCCTCACTCTGCCTCAAAGACAGGGCTATGGCTCACAGAGCGTCCATAGGAGAGTTGAGATTGAACTCAGATCAATATGCGTTATGATGCTCACTTTGAGAGAACACTCAGTATGGAGTGTGAACTCACAATCCTAGCCCACAGACTCAGTCTCTTCCAATTGACTTCCTACAATCAGCTCTCTGAGAAATCAAGCACATCCTTATTTTATTACTTAAGCAACTCCAGGCATAAGGACTATACAGGACAGCAATGATTTGTTTTCCAAACATCCATATACATGCATGTATGTGTGTTCACACATGCCTTGTTGAGGCAGTACTACTGATAAAAAGGCAAAGATCCATGAATATTTCCAATCACTCTTTCTTGAATGAAAGATCTGAAAAAAGGAACTGAACCATACCTGGTCTCTGGTACATGCTTTAGATCAAAGATGGGCTTGTCTGAAAATCCTCCGTGGCACACATTGAAATCTCTTTCTGGGAACAAGCCCTAAAATAGAAAGGCATAGACAATCAGTCTGTTTTCCAAAGGAACATTTCAGAGGAGCTCCAAGCAAGGAGGCAGATCATAGACTAGCAAGAGACCATGGGGGCTATTTGGCTGGGAAGAGAGGCTTCTCCTTTCAGGACCGCAGGGTGTGATTCTTCACAAATTATGGTCTCATTTGGAACCCTCACACATTTCACTGGCCTCTTCTACAAAAACCATCAATCTTATACTCAAGAGACTTCTTGAGGAGCTGCAGAGGCTTAGAAACATCATTTTTAAAAAGCTGGTATAGGGAGCTCTGGTGGCCTAGTGGCAAGAAGCTGCACTGTAATCCCAGAGATTAGGCAGTTTGAATCCACCAGATGTTCTGCTGGAGAAGGAGGGACAATCTCCTCCTGTACCAGTCAAATCAGATTTGATGGTACACACACACAAAATAATAAAATTTAAAAAATTTTTTTAAAAAGCTGGTATATCGAGGCAAATACATGGGGACAGGATCATGTTCCCTCCTTCCTATTACTTCTGTATTTTCACCCTAAACCTCATCATGCACTGCTTCCCCTTAGTTTCTAATTCTACTTAAGCCTCTCTGTATTAAAAAAACCCTCCAATCTGCTTCCTATCCAGCCATTTCTTCAGTTTCTTCCCTTACTCTTCCTTTTCTGACTCCACTCTGTCCTTCTTTTCAGTATTTTAGGGAGCTATGGTAGCACAAGCCACAGGCAGTTGAACTGCTAAGCCAAAAGTTGTACCTTTCTGGAGGTTTCAATCCACCAGCAATTCCTTGGGAGAAAGGCAATCTCCTTCCATGCAATTTACAGCCTCACAAGTCTGTTTGAGGGTCAGGTTACAAGTCAGTTTCAACTGGGAGGCAATGAGGTTGAGGTTTCAATATTTTGCCCTGATTACATCACAAAAATGTACTGGCAAAGATTAACAATGACTTCTAAGTCTAATGGATGACTCTTTCAACCCTCATCTAAATGATTTTATAGACAGTTACCCACTCTTTCCTTCTTGACATGTTCTCTTTTCTTGGCTTCTGAAATTACCCTTTCTTCCCCTCCCCCCTTTTTACCTATTTTTATTGAGATTTTAATGAAAGTTTATAGAGAACTTGGATTTCCATTCATTCATTGTTGCACATTTTTCTCCCGGCCTTTCGCAACCCCTTCCCAGTTAGCTTTTTTCTTTGGAAAAAAAATTCTTTCATTGTTATACAGTCTCCCCCCCAGTCCACTTTACTATGCATCTTTATTCTGAACTCTTGTCATGCCAATAATACCTAATTATATATTGCTTTTATACAGTTCTCTCCGTCTGTTTCAATGCTGTGTACACTACTTATAACAGTGCAATTATGAAGTATTTGTCTTTTTTGTGACTGAGATATTTCACTCAGCATAATGTCCTCCAGGGTCTCCCATTTTGTATAACGTTTCATGAGTTCATTGTTCTTCAGTGCTGTAAAATATTCCACTGTGTGAATATACCACAGCTTCTCTATCCATTCATTTGCTGATGGGCACTTGGGTTGTTTCCAACTCTTTGCTATCCTAAATAAAGCCACAATAGACATGGGTGAGCATATATCTGCTTGGGTGGCAGTTCTGGTTTCTTTAGGGTATATTTCCAGTAGTGGAATTGCTGGGTCAAATGGTATTTCTGTATTTCCAACTTTTTGAGAAAGCGCCATACTGCCTTCCATAGTGGTTACACCACTTTACACTTCCACCAACAGTGAATAAGGGTTCCAGTTTCTCCACAACTTTGCCAGCATTTGTTGATTGCTGCTCTGTTGAATCTTGCTGTTGTTACTGGGGTGAGATGGTATCTCATAGTTGTTTTGATTTGCTTCTCTCTGAGAGCTAGGGATTTTGAACATTTCTTCATGTGCTTGTTAGCCATCTGAATGTCTTCTTTGTTGAAGTTTCTGTTCATATCCTGTGCCCATTTTGCAACTGGGTTGTTTACCTTTATCTTGTTGTGGTGCAATGATGACCTTTTTTGAGACTCCTACTTCGAAGACTGGTCCTTTTCAGTATTTCTTGGGAGTTTTCCTATTCCTTTACCCATTCTTTTTAAATTTTTGTGTGTGTGTACTGTCAAATCACAACTGACTGGTACAGGAGGAGATTGCCCCTCCTTCTCCATCCATCTGGTGGATTCGAACCAGGTACCTCTTGGATTGCAGTACAGCTGCTTGCCCCTAGGTCACCAGAGCTCCCTTACCCATTTTTTATACATATTCCTTAGATTCTCTCTTGAGCCTCCTCTCAATCTTACCGCAGGTGATCTAAACCACCCTAAAGGCCTTCTATATCCTAAGGCTTTCTCACTCTACATCTGAGAAAAAAAAATGAAACTTTTCTTACAGTAACCTTCTGCAAACCACTGCAGTCTGCACTAGTCTGACAAACATTTATCTCTGTATTTGCCCTACTCAAGACTTTCAGGGTGGGCTGTGTTGGTCTCTCCACCAAGTATCTAGGACTGTGCTTGGCAGATAATTTGTTGTTGCTGTTGTTGAGTACTGTCAACTCAGAACCAATCCAGAGCTGACCATCCAGAAGGTTTTCAGAGGCAGTCAAACACACAGGAGGAGCCTGCTCATCTTTCTTGAAGAGTTGAACCATGCACCTTTGTGTTGGCAGCACAATTCCCTTCCACTAAGCCACCAGAGGAACTCCATAAATATTTAATAAATGAACATAAGTCTACACATAAACTTAGCATTCATATTCAAGTTACCTGGTTTTCCTTCACAGAAAGTCTGAGAGGCAGTATCAGATGAAGAATCTCATTTTTTTTCAGGCTTTCATAGCCAGCAACAAAGACACCTGGAGGTAAAAATAGAAGTAGCTAGCTGTGACAACACTGAAGATTCTGGACTATGGTTGGGTCTAGATACGCCCGCAGATCCACTAAAACAAGAATAAATCGCTTTGCCATCAGCTTACAGCCTTGGGTTAATGGACCAAAGAGATCCTAACAAGAGGAATATAAAGGTCACCGGGATGCTAAATTTCTGTAAGTGACATGAAGTTCTCGGGCTCCAGGAAAAGCAGGCTGGATTTTCCCAAGCTGGATTCAAACTTCTAGTTTGAGATGTGGGATTCTATCTCCTTCAGGACCAGGACAGGCACGTCACCTTTGTCATCAGTCCATTCAAGGACACGAGTGGCTCCTGAGAGGTCGAATGCGTGGAAATCCTGGTACCTGCATGATAAAGTCACAGGATGTATGTCACTTCATTGGGAAAGAACTCTGCTATGGCAGCATGATTTGACGTTCAGGGATGTAGGTTCCGGAGTCAGGCTGACCTGGGACCACCTACTCTGGTTCTACCATTACACTCGCACACTCCCTTGAGTGACCCGATCCATATCAGTCATCAATCTCCCTGAGGCTCAGGTCTCATCTGTTAACAGATGAGACCTGTATGCTCCTTGGCATCCAGGCTTTCCAGGGATGATGTAAGAAATCAATGAGATAACGGGGGGGGAGTGTTAACGAGGAGCCGGATGTAATACACTGGTCACACAGACCTTATTTTTATTTCTCACATACACTTCCCTAACCAGTTCTTCACACAGCTGGAGCGCGTGGGACTGTGCTCCTCTCCAGATGCCAAAGGCCTTGGAGGGAGTTCTGGTGGCCTTGTGGGTGAGGAGTTATGCAGCCAACCAAAGGCTTGCAGTTCGATTCCACCAACTGCTCCTCGAGAAGAAGGCGGACAACCTCATCCCTTATGACTCGATGGCAAAGAGCCGGAGGCGGGATCTAGGTAGAACCTTCCGTTTCGCTCCCGCCTCGCCACCAGCACTGGTTCGACCTGCACCAGGTTTCACTCCCCTCCCTCTCTCGCCCTGCACCCGGCACCCCGCGCCCGTTCCGTCCCCACACTAGCTCCCTGGCACGCCCTGCCTCCCAGTTCCATAAGCTTTACAAGCGTAAGGACTCCACAAGCCAGTCCTCACTGGCCTCCATGGCAACTGCGGCTTCCGACGTCCCACTTCCTCTTTTGAACGTTCCAAGGACCTATCGCGAGAAGTGATTCTGAGCTGTGGGCGTGGTCAGGCGTCAGGAGGCGGTCCCGCGGCGCCCGGGGCCCACGGCAGCTGTGGGACGGGACTCTGGGGAAAGATGACGTAGGGTCTGGGATTCCCAGGATGTCAGCTCTGGGCGGGGCCCGAGGTACCCGCTACCCGCTCGTTTTTAGACTCAGTATTTTCAACTTGCAATGTGGAAGTTCCAACGCTAAGATTGCCAGATAAAACTTACCTTTTAATTTCAAATAATTTTTTTGGCATAAGACTTTTTGGAATAAATCTGGGAACTCTACCGGGGCCAGAGAGTAAGCAGAGAGCCAGTGCAGATACCATTTCGGTTCTTGGCCCTGTATTCGCGTGGCGCTCCTGGCATTTCATTGCCATGAAATGAGAAGAGATGTGTGAGCCTGGAATGTACTGTTGGGAATCCCTTTTTGCAGTGGGGAACAGGTCAGGGACTTGTCTGTGCCGGTAGGTGGCAGGGCTGAGAATAGAACCTATACTCCTCGGGAGTCAGTTCCGACTCATCGCTGACCTCCCCATCGCCTTTCCCAGGTGGTAAATAACTGAAGGATCCTCCATTCTTCCTCTGCAGAACCCGTGGCAGATTCAAACCGCCTGAGAGGCACAGGCTTTTGGGTAAGCAGTGCAGCTCGCTACGACTGTGCCACAACAGCTCCGTATGTGTAGAACAGGAGGTGAATAACTCCTTTAAATGAGTGAATGAATGAACCCAGAGTCAGTGCTGGGCTCATGCCATGCAGAGTTTTGAGCTTTTTTGGGAGCTAGCCAATCTCACCAGTCCCCTTGTCCTCCCTTCCATTCCCTTAAATTTAGCTGGAAAGAAAGGACCAAACATTCTAAATAAAGCGCAGGGTTTTATTCACAACTTCAACAGAGAAGCAAGAAATACAGCTGGAACATCATCATTTGTGTCTGAACTGGTAATATTCCTGGTGACTCCGACCAGAAATCACAGTACTGGAGTTACAGAGATCTGATCCCAGGGTCTACATTCAGAGGGGGCCATGACGAAGGTCCCATTAAGCCTCTTTCCTGGGTGGGCACAATCTAAGCCGTGACGTTGTGGCTGCCCCATTATTTGCTTCACTTCCGCAGTATGTTCACCAGCAGCCTCCTGTACTGAAGGGGAACACACAGAGGAAATGACAATGTCATTCCTAAGTGCTAGGCGTCTGCAGTAGTGGGAACATAGTAAGTGCCCAGCTGTAGCTGTTCCCCACCACCTTTCTCCCCATTGGGCCTGGGAGGGTTCAGGGGCAGTGATTTCCTCAGAATAGCAGCCCAAACCTCATAGGGTGGTTAAGACACTCAAAGGAGATCAAGGAAGTCCAACAGTGCCTGACACCGGCCCTCACTCCCTGCCCCTCAGCTCTGCTTTTGATCTCACTTCTGAAGCCCCACACCCACACCCTAGGGTTAGGTACTGCATGCTTCAGGCCTTCAAAACCTGTGGTCCCAAAGGTGCCATCATCCTTCAGGTGCAGCCAACCTAACTAAGCTTCTGATTCTTAACTCTGAAGTCCCTGGGGTTTGGGAGGTTCTGTGCATCAGTAGGGTTACAGAAGGTGGATGGAGTTGGGATCCTCTCTAGGGATCCTTTCCCTGTTCTTTCAACAGATATGCATTACACATTAGCCATGGTGGGGGATACAAAAGAGAGGAACAGGGGCTTCCGGGAGCACACAGACGGGAAGGAGGGACTTTAACTCTCTTTTACTAAATAAATACATGAAGGAGTCATAATAGGTTAAGTGTTGGGCTGCTATCTAAAAGGTCAATAGTTCAAACTCAACTGCTGCTCCAAGGAAGAAAAATGAGACATACAATCTCAGAAAACTGATGGTGCGACTTTACTCTATGCTGTAGGGTCACTATGCATAGGAATCGACTTCATAGCACTGAAATTGGTTTTAGTTTTCTGTGCACCAAGCTAAGCAAGTGACATAAATGTTCTCACTGAATGAGAGATACACACTGTTTCATCCCTGTTTTATGGATGAGGAAAATGATGTTTAGATTAAATGGCATTTTAAAAAAAACATTTTCCTTTATTAGTGTGTGTGTGCTGTCAAATTGGATCTGACTGGTAGAGGAGGAGATTGCACTTCTTTTTCTGGAAGAGCATCTGGTGGATTCGAACCGCATATCCCTGGGATTGCAGTGCAGCTTCTTGCCACTAGACCACCAGAGCTCCCTTAAATGGCATTTTTAAAGCCACAAAGCTAGTAAGTGGCAGAAATGGGCTACGAACCCAGCACTTTGTCATCAGAGCCCACATTTATTACCACACTGCCTTCTGTACACAGCAAGTACCAAAGAGGAAGGTGGCAATGGGGACAGCATCAGGAACAGGCATCAGAAGGGCAGCTGCTCTGTCAGGCTAGTGAGTAGGTCTAGGTTGACTTCAGTTTTAAGACTTTGATATAGTATTTATAACTATAGTGATTTTTGCCTCCAACTTCAGGGGATGCTTGGTGATGTGTGGAGACATTCTGTGTTGTCTCAAACAGGGGTGAAGAGGATGATATTGCATCTAGTGGGTAGAGAGACTAAGAATACTGCTAAACATTCCATTTTGCACAGGCCAACTCACCGCAATAATTACCTAGCCCAGAGAATGTCAAGGGACCCTGGCATGGTCACTGAGGCAGCAAGACTGAATGGAAAGAACAAGGCCAAGGAGAAGTCTGGGCTCTGTCTTGACCACTAAACATGGATTATTCTTTTATCTTACAGTCTCATTTTGGCCACAAGCATTTATTTCTTTAGAAGGCACAGCAAATGAGGATTTGGCTAATGTTGGGAGTAGGGACAGTGGTGGGGTAGAGCAAGAGTCTGTGAATGGGGGAGGAAGGTCCTACTGCAAGAAGCTGCACAATCCTAGGTTAAGTCATCTGACAGGACACTGAATCAGGTTGCTCCGCAGGACTTAATAGGGAGATTCTCCCTCTGAGTCCTGAGTCACCGGAAGGGCTGGAACCCTGGCTTTCTGGCATCCATACCCATCACACCTGGAGGGCAGTCACACTCTAAACCCAATGCTCAGTGATAATTCCTCCTCTGCTGGATCCAAGGGTGGCCTGGGCCCAGGGTAAGGGACATGGGGGGGGGGGGCGTTCCTGGCTCACCTGGGCGTGGGCTCCTGGGCTGCCAGGGTTCATGCCCAGGGCTTTCTTTAACAGGAAGATCCTGAGCAGATCATGACTCAGCTGCAGCCTCTGGTCCCTTAGGGAGATGTGGGGAGCAGTCCCCAGTGGGGAGGGAGTGGGGGGCTCCAGACTCTTCTTCCCCATGAAGTGACCTAGAAAGGAAGTGCCAAGGCACATGGAAGTCAGGAGGCAGGACCCCATCACAGTGGGAAAGCTCCCCATCTCGCCCATCTTTCAGTTTTCATGGCAGAAAGATGCACGGCTTTCTTCTTGTTCACCAAGTAGCCACAAAGACACCCTGTCATTCCTCTGTAATAGCAAAGCCTGTACACTCCCACCACCCCAACTTCTCCTGAAAAGATATAGGAGTGGAGAGAATGGCTCCAGGGTCAGGGGAAAAGCCTGCCAGCTGTGTTGTCTGCTTAGAAAGAGAGAGGAAAGGGCAGAGAATGAAGAGGTGCCTGGCAGGTGGAGATGCGGAGGGAGAAGACACAGACAGCAGAGGTTAAGAAGATCCAGAACGCAGAGAGCCGAGAAGGGGCACCAGCTGGCTGTCACAGCTCGCATCTGGAGCCAGCTCTACCTTAAACCTAACCAAGTTACTCGGGGTCTTATTCCACAGGTATTGAATTAAAGCCCAGGGTGCCCACCTGCACATCTATGACTAGAGAGATGGTAAGGGAAAGGACATCAGGACAGGATGGGACAAGCTGCTGGACCAGGTTCCCAGGAACTTACCGGTGGCCCAGAGGTTGCCCCGTGGGTGCACTCGGATTTTGGTGGCCCGGCCTCGAGGCTCAAGGAGGTCCCAGCTGAGCGGGGCGGCGCCGGCAGCCAGCAAAGCAAAGAGAAGCAGGCCACCCAGCAGCTGAGCGCCTCCCGCTCGCCGGGCCATAGCTGTCGCTCAGCGTGTTTCCCAGCGGCGAGGGTGGTGGCACCAAGGATCCTCTCAGCTCATGCCTTCGCTGCTTTTAAACCCGGCCGCTGGGGGCGGAGTCTGCGCAGCGTGCAGCCCGCGTGCGGTCCAGGCGCGCCCCCGCCAGCGCACGTGGGGACCCTGAAGCCTGCGACCTTGTGCCGGGATTTTCACTTTTAAAGGCTCGCCACCCTTGCAGAGTACGTCCACAAGGACTGTGACCCCTCCCAGAAAATTGCACGCCCGCCTGCCTGCCTGACAGACACGTGGGCACAGCTTTCAGAGTGTTGGGCTGAAGCCCAACACCATCAAGCACTCAAATCACCTGTTTTGAGTTTTTCTTCAAAGGGTAAAAATGGAAGGTGAGAAGCCTCCGCTCGCCGAAACCCTGATTTCAGTGTCAGCAAAGTACTCGCCCTCAGAGAGCTACATGACATTTCCCTCACTCCCTGGTCCGTCTTGTTCACTCCTTCCTCTGCCTTCTCTTTGGCAGCACTTGTCAGCTAATCTAGAAATGTCTCATGAGATGGTCCTGGCACACAGTAAATGCTCAGTGTGTGGCTGTGCAATGATGGATGGTGAAATAGGAGCCGGGGAAATAGGAAGCTCTGGTGACCTAGTGGGAAGGAGCCAAACTGCAATCCTGAAACGTGGTTGTTGTTGTTGTTATGTGCCATCGAGTCGCATGCGACTCATAGCGACCCTATGTACAACATCCCTAAACTCTGCTGTCCTGTGCCAATCGCACCGTCTCTGATACACCCATCCCGATTACCCCAGTCATTGAATCAATCCACCTCATAGAGTGTCTTCCCCTCCTGCGCTGTCCCTCCACCCTACCAAGCATGATGTCCCTCTCCAAGGACCTGTCCCTCCTTGCAACATGTCCAAAGTATGTTAGATGGAGCCTCAGAATCCTTGCCTCCAAGGAGCAGCCCGGTTTGACCCTTTCCAGGATGAATCTGTTTGTTTCCCTAGCAGTCCATGGTACCCTCAATACACTTCTCCAGCACCACAGCTCAAAGGCATCAATTCTCCTTCTATCCTCCTTAGTCATTGTCCAAGTCTCTGATGCATAACAAGTGATTGCAAAGACCATGGCCTGTATCAGACGCACCTTAGTCTCCAAAGAGACACCATTGCTCTTCAGTACTTTAGAGAGGTCCCTAACAGCAGACTTTCCCATGGCAATACGTCTTCTAATTTCCTGGCTGCTGGTGCTGAGAGTGTTGACTGTGGAGCCAAGCAAACTAAATCTGTGAACAGTCTCAATCTCTTCACCATCCATCCTGATGCTGCCAATTGGTCTAGTGGTGAGAATCTATGTCTTCTTGACATTGGGCCTCAATCCATATTGGAGGCTGCAGTCCTTGACCCTCTGCAGCAAGCGCTTCAGGTCCTCCTCAGTTTCAGCAAGCAGGGTTGTATCATCTGCATATCGCAGATTGTAGATAGATTTTCCACCAATCTTGACCGACCCCACATTTCTCCTCATAGAGCCCAGCCTCCCAGATATGGGGACAGGACATATCCCTGGTGTACTCCCTTCCCAATTTTGAACCATGCAGTGTTCCCTTGCTCTGTTCTGACGACTGCCTCTTGGTCCCATTAGAGGTTTCTCATTAGCACGATCAAGTGTTCTGGTATTCCCATTCTTCCCAGAGTCAGCCACAGTTTGTTATGAACTACACAGTCAAACGCCTTTGCATAGTCAATGAAACACAGATAGACATTCCTCTGGTATTCCCTGCTTTCAGCTAAGATCCACCTAACATTAGCTACAATATCCCTAGTACCACGACCCCTTCTAAACCCAGCCTGGACTTCTGGCAGTTCTTAGCCTGAAAGGTACTTGATTCAAATTTATCAGCTGCTGCAAGGGAGAAAGGTGGGCAAACTCCTCTCACGTGATTTGCAGCCTCTGAAAACTAGAGGGTCAGCACTACAGCAGCAGCACCCAAGGAAGAACTCTAATGGCCTAATGTGTAGGGAGTTTTGCTGCCAACAAAAAGGCAAGGGGTCTACAACCAGGAGAGGATAAAATAGATGAATGGGACCTTCTAAGAATCAAATCCTTATGCACACCCAAAAACTTCTCCAACAGGGTAAAAAGGGAAGCCACAGACTGGGGAAAAAATTTGGTAATGACATGTCAGATAAAGGACTTATATCTAGAATTTATAAAATACTCGCGCACCACAATAAGATAAAGGTAAACAACCCAATTGAAAAATAAATGGGCACAGAACAGATGTGAGAAAGAACTGTTTAAAAGGGATATGTGATTAGGTATTATTGTCATGATAGGAGTCCAGAACGAAGGCTGCATAATGGAGTGGACCTGGGGGAAGGGATTGTAAAACAATGAAAGAATTTTTCTTTTACTTTGCAAAGAGAAGAGCAAACTGGGGGGTAGGTTGGGCAAGGAGAAAAGTGCAACAATGGATGAATGGAAATCCAAAGTCTCTGTAAGCTTTCATTAAAATTAATTTTTTTTTAAAAAAAATCCAGCAACTGCTCCGAAATAGATGGGCAATTTCCTCTCATGCTGTTTACAGCCTCTGGAACCCGATGGCGTTTCACTTCAGCTATGAGTTGGTTTTAGCTCAACAACAATGAACAATGATCTGAATATCATCTTCCTGGTAGGAAGAGCCTGGCCCATCAATTGAGCAGCAGGTAGACCTTTTCTGGGCCTGGGGAGAGGAAACAGCACAGACACAGAGATTCATATATAAGCCATGTGGCTCTGTAAAGCCTCAAAAAAACTCCATTTGTTAATGAGGACACCACATTGCCCTATCTGAAAAATTATTTTCCATCTTTTAAGTACTGTAATTTTATGGCAGGAAGGAATGGTTCCATAGAACCTACTCTAAGCACAGTGTCCTCACAAGAAGCTGTTAGGATTTCTCTCAGGAAGCAATAACTTTTGGATAAATGGCATCACGTGTTGAACAAGGGAAAATACAATGTTCCAGAAGAATATAGTCCTCTTTTTCTCAAACATTTACTAGGACCTGACGTTCTACTTGTTTAAAAACTGGCCAGTGAAAGCATTACGAACAATAGTGGAAAGTTACCTGAAAAAGTGCCAGAAAATGAGGCCTCCAGGTTGGAAGACACTTAAAATATGACTGGAAGAGCTCTCTCCTCAAAGAAGAGTCTCCCTTAAATGCTGTGCATGGAGGAAAGCCTTCACCTAATGAAGGACCTTCATTTGCTGATATGGCAAGACTCAAGAGGAGAAACAACTGCAAGCATCAGTTACTAATCGGGATGTCAAATGTCCAAAGTATGAATTAAGAAAAATTCGAAGTTGTAAAAAATGAAATGGAACAAAATAATACCAATATGCTAAGTACTAGTGATCTGAAATGGACTGTTATTGGCGATTTTGATTTGGACAACAATATGGTTGTGTGTCAGTTTGGCTGCCTTTGAGTCTTTGGTTTGGCAGTATTCACTCCCTTGGTGAGATCTGATTATTTCTTTGATGTTTTGTTATTACTACTGAGTCAAAACTGACTCATAGCTGACCTTCCACTGGGTTTTCAGAGGCTGTAATTTGCATGAAGGATTTCCCATCTCTCTCCTATGGTGCAGCTGACCTTATATCATGTAATTACCCTCATGATGAGATCTGCTTGCTGTTGTTGTTAGGTGCTGTCGAGGATAACTCACAGCAACCTATGAACATCATTCTGAACCCTGTCCAATCCTGTGCCATCCTCACCATCTCCAACACACTTAAGCCCACTGTTGTGTCAATCCATCTTGGTGAGGTTCTTCCTCTCATTTGGTGACCCTCCATATTTCCAAGCATGATATTCCTACCCAAGGAATAACCTCTCCTAGCAACATGCCCAAAATATGTGAGATGAGGTTCACTATCCTTGCCTCCAAAGAACGGCTACACTTTTCTAAGACAAAAATTCGTTTTTGGCAGTCCATGAGATATTCAGTGCTCTTCAGTGCTCTCTTTCCAACACCACAACTCAAAGGCATCAGTTCGTTCAAGTTAAAGGCTCATGTCAGATGAGATTTGGTATGAACAGTTAATCACCTGAAAGGGAGTCTGGGAATGTGGTTTATACTGAATATACAAGGATGCCATGTCAGTACACACTGGCTACTAGAAGTTGCCCTAGGAGTTATAAGAGATGGATGAATATAAATATTGATTTAATTTGTACAAGTGAAAAAATTCTAGGGTGTGTTAACAGCAGTTTAATGTGAATCATTAGACTCAATTCTTAGACTTAAGTCAGTTTAGCCTAACTTTATCCCTAGGTCATAAAAGAATACCTAGACCCCAGCAACAACAGCTAAGTTCAACAGGAGAGCAAACAAGAAATGCTGGCAAGGCTGTGGAGAGAATGGAAATCTTACTCACTGCTGGTGGGAATGTAAAATGGTACAACCACTATGGAAGGCAGTCTGATACTTGCTCAAAGAGTTGGAAATAGAAATACCATTTGATCCAGCAATTCCACTACTGGGAATATGTTGTTGTTGTTGCTATGTTCTGCTGAGTCTCCTGCTACTCACAGCGACCCTATGTAAAACAGCTTTGAAGCCTGTCCTGTCCTGAGCCAGTCTCACTGATACTGACACATCTACCCCCATTGCTGTAGTTACTGTATTAATCCATCTCATGCAGGGTCTTCCTCCCCTGTTCTGTCCCTCCACCCTTCTGAGCATGATGTCCTTCTTCAAGGACCTGTCCTTCCTGGCTACATGACCAAAGTATGTGAGATAGAGCTTAAAAAAATCCTAGCCTCCAAGGAGAAAGTAGGGAGCTCTGGTGGCCTATATAATACGAAACCTATACTTGGACCAAGAGGCAGTAGTCAGAACAGAGCAGGGTAACACTGCGTGGTTCAAAATTGGGAAGGGTGTACGCCAGGGATGCATCCTGTCTCCATACCTTTTCAGCATGTATGCAGAGCAGATTATCCGAGAGGCTGGGCTCTATGAGGAGAATTGTGGCATCAGGATTGGTGGAAGATCTATTAACAATCTCCGTTATGCGGATGACACAACCCTGCTTGCTGAAACTGAGGAGGACCTCATGCACTTGCTGAGAAGGGTCAAGGACTGCAGCCTTCAGTATGGACTGAGGCTCAATGTCAAGAAGACAAAGATTCTCGCCACTGGACCAATTGGCAGTGTCAGGATGGATGACGAAGAGATTGAGAGTGTTCACAGCTTCAGTTTGCTCGGCTCCACAGTCAACACTCTTGGCACCAGGAGTCAGGAAATAAAAAAGCATATTGCGATGGGAAAGTCTGCTGTTAGGGACCTCTCTAAGGTACTCAGGAGCAACAGTGTCTCTCTGGAGACTAAGGTGCACCTGATACAGGCCATGGTCTTTGCTATCGCTTGTTATGCATCAGAGAGTTGGGCAATGACTAGGGAGGACAGAAGGAGAGTGGATGCTTTTGAGCTGTGGTGCTGGAGAAGGGTACTGAATGTACCATGGATTGCCAGGAAAACAAACAGATTCATCTTGGAGAGGATTAAACCAAGCTACTCCTTGGAGGCAAGGATTCTGGGGCTTCATCTGACATACTTTGGACATGTTGCCAGGAGGGACGGGTCCTTGGAGAGGGACATCATGCTTGGGAGGGTGGAGGGACAGTGCAAGAGGGGAAGACCCTCTATGAGATGGATTGATTCGGTGACTGGGGTAATCGGGATGGGTGTGTCAGAGGCGGTGCGGTTGGCGCAGGATAGAGCAGGGTTTAGGGCTGTTGTGCATAGGGTGGCTATGAGTCAGAAACGACTCGACAGCACATAACAACAGCAACCAAGGAGAAACTTGGTTTCACCCTTTCCAAGTCATACTGATTTGTTTTCTTGGCAGTCCATGGTATGTTCAAGATTTTATCCAGCACTACACTGTGAAAGAATAGATTCTTCTGTCATTCTTAGTCACTGTCCAGCTCTCTGATGCACAGCAAGTAATTGCAAAGACCATGACCTGGATCAGGTGCACCTTAAGTCTCTAGACTGACATTGGTGCTTCTCAGTACTCTGAAGAGGTCCCTGAAAGCAGATTTTCCCAGTGCAATTCATCTTTTGATTTCGTGACTGCTGTTTCCAAGAGTGTTGATTGTGGAGCTGAGCAAGCTAAAGCTGTAAACAAACTCAATCACTTCTCCATCTATCATGGTGCTGCTAGTTGGCCTAGTGGTGAGAATCTCTGTCTTCTTGATGTTGAGCTTCAATCCATATTGAAGACTACAGTCCTCGACTTTCTTCTGCAAGCACTTTAGGTCCTCCTAGTTTCAGCAAACAAGGTTGTGTCATCTGTACAACGTAGGTTGTTGATGAGTCTTCCTCCAATACTGATGTCACATTCCTCCACATAAATTCCAGCCTCCTGAATGATGTTTTGCATATAGATTGAAGAGGTACAAAGACAAAATGCATTCCTGACACACTCCTTTCCTGATTTTGAACCATGCATTGTTTCCTTGCTCTGTTCTGAGGACTATTTTCTGGTCCCCATGTAGGTTTTGCATAAGCACAATCAACTGCTATGAGATTCCCATTCTCCTAAAGGTTAGACACAATTTGTTGTGATCCACACAGTCAAATGCCTTGGCATAGTCAATGAAACACAGATAGACATTCCTCTGGTACACTACTTTCTGTCAAGATCCATCTGACATTGGCAATAATGTCTCTAGTGTCACAAACTCTTCTAAACCCAGCTTTTATTTCTGGTAGTAAACCAGAGCCATGACTCAAACAGATGGATGCACACCCATGTTTATTGCTGCATTATTCACAATAACAAAGAGAAGGAAGCAACCCAAGTGCCCATCAACAAACGAATGGATAGAAAAACTATGATACATCCATACCATAAAATATTATGTAGCATTGAAAAACAATGAACTTGCAAAACATTACACAACATGGGTGAACTAGAGGACATTATGTTGATGAAGTATCTCAGTCACAAAAGGACAACAAATACTGCATAACATGGCTGTTATAAAATAGGACAGACATGGAAGGGTGGTTGGGGAGAGAATGGGAAAAGAGTGGATAGATACCAAACACTGCAATATAAGGGGAAGAACTGTTTGAGAAAAAATATGATCAGGCATTACATGTATGACAATTTGGAACAAGAAGTAAATTGCAGGATGGGGAAGAAAATGTACAAGAATGAATTAAAAAAATGCATAGTTCAATAATACAATAAAGTGACTTCTACTGTGAAAAAGAGAACAAGAGTACCTAGGGAAACTGTGCTGCAATCCCAGAGGCACGTGATTCATATCTACCACCTGCTCTGCAGAAGGATGAGCAATCTCCTCTTGAGCAATTAACTGCCTCTGAAAACCAGTGGAGGGTCAGTAATGGATCAGTTCCAACTGGATGGTATACAATAACCACGACCACCTTTGAATGAAGGAGAGGCCAAGTAAGTCTCATTGAGTAAGGACTCCAATATGCTGTCAATAATTTATACCATTAATTTTTCTCCTAACCAACTCCCAAGAGCTACAGCCTGTAAAATGAAATAATTAGACATTTAGGGGATTCTTGGATATTGGCTCTGAATTTACATTAGTTCCAGGAGATCAAAATGTCATCAAAGTCCACCAGTCAGACTAGGGGTCCTAATAAAATCCTAGCTCTGGTTCCACTCACAGTGGGTCTGGCAGATCTATGAACCCATCCTATAATGTTTTCCTCACTTTCACAATGCATAACTGGAAAAGACATACTCAGCAACTGGCAGAACCCCCATATTGAATTCCTGACATGTAGGGACAAAAGTCACTAGAACTGCCTCTACCTAAGAAATAATAAATCTAAAGTAGTATGACATTCCTAGGGGGACTACAGAGATTAGTGGTACCACTAAGAACAGGAAAGATGCAAGGGTGGTAATCACTACAGCTTTAGAGTGAAGCACAGCCTGCTTAAGGCCACCAGAATTAGCTGTTTGCTGAGTACTGAGCTGGAATAAAAAGTCAGATCACCAATTTAAGGCAATTTATAAACTTTGTAAAGGGCCGACATGCTGTTTGCATTGTTGGGTTTTGTTTTCTTTTTGCAACTGCAGTTGTTACTAGTTTTTCCCTCTATAATATGACTATGCCCCCATTTTAATGTACCTATTTAGCCTGTTCCACAATGATTGTGGAACAGACCACCAACTACTCATATGCAAGTTCAAGCTGAAGTTGAGGAAAATTAAACCAAATCCAAGGCAACCGAAATATGACTTTGAATCTATCCTACCTGAATTTCAGAACCATCTCAGGAACAGGTTTGAGGCCTTGAACACTAATGAGCGAAAACCAGATGAG
>NW_006399791.1:6106328-6109940 GCF_000299155.1 Elephantulus edwardii | reverse complement strand
ACAGAGCAGAGTTTAGGGCTGTTGTACATAGGGTCGCTATGAGTTGCAAGCGACTCAACGGCACATAACAACAACAACATTTAGCCTGTGCCAAAAAAAAAAAAAAAAGCCACATCATGGATAATGGCAGTTGATTATCATAAATTAACCAGGTGATGATTCCTAATTGCAGCTGCTATTCTAGATGAGGTTTTACTGCTTGAGGAAATTAATACATCTGATCTCCTAGTAACTGATGCACAACTTTTTTTCTGATTTTACTCTATCTTGACTTCAGACGACCATCAGAAGCAGTTTGCCTTTAGCTGGCAAGGCCAGCAATACACTTACACTGCTCTACCTCAGGAGTGTATCAACTCTCCTCCACACTGTATTGTCATTTAGTTTATGTAGGTAGCTTAACCACCATTCTCTTCCACAAGATGTCATACTGATCCATTACAATGAAGACATTATGCTGATTGGATCAAGTAAAGAAGTAGTAGCATTGACTCTAGACTTATGAGTAAGAAATTAGCATGTTAGAGGATGGGAAAGTAATCCAATGTGATTTCTATGAGTCCAGTGGTGCAGAAATAATCCATCTAAAAGATTATTGAATTTGAGCTTCCCCAAATAAAAAAGGCATAATGCCTGATGGACCTGTATGGATCTGGGAAGCAACACATTGTGCATTTGGTTATTCTACTCCTGCCTACATATTAAGTGACTTTAAAAGAGGCTAGTTTTGAGTAGGACCCAGAACCTCCATCCCCACCACTGTGGCCACTTTGTTAATGAGCCCATTGGGCAGTGACAAGATTAAACGTTTGTTATTACCAGAAAAACCTGACACAGATAAACACATAAAATGGCCCAAATGTTTTTAATAATTTATATCCAGAACTAAGGCCTTCATTAAGTAATACATACAATGTTTTTGCCAAGACAACCATCCCAGGACTTTCAGAGTGCCTTTTCCATGATCATGGGCTCCCATATAGCACTGTTTTGGTTCAAGGGTTTTATTTCACAGCAAGTGAAATACAGCAATGACTTCACACTCATAGAATTTCACTGGCCCTGCGATATTCTCCATCATTCTAAAGCAGCTGACTTAACAGAACGATGGAATTGCCTTCTAAAGACACCAGCAGGGGAGCAACACTTCTCAGCACTGGGTCAGTGTTCTCCAGAAGGCTCTAAACCACCATCCAATAATAAGCTGTTTCTCCAGTAGCTAGTATTCACAGGTCCAGGAATCAAGAGGTGGACATGGGAATGTCACCACTCAATACTAACCTTAATGACTCATCTTCAAAATTTTTGCTTCAATTTTTGTGCTCAAGGGTCATGAAGCCTTAGTTCCAAAGGAATGTTTGTTTCCATATGGAAATATAATACTGACTGTTGAACTGGGTTTTAAGGATGCCACTGGTCATTTTGAGCTGCTCATGCTTCTGAAGCAACAAGTATAGAAAAGAGTTATTGTATTGTCTGGTGTGATTGATCCTGATTATCAAGAAGCAATAGGATTGATATCACATAATGGATGTGGAGAAGACTGTGTCTGGAATACAGGTGATTCCTAGGTCATTTCTTAGTGCTACCATGCCCAATGATTAAAGTAAATATGGAAAACTACAGCAACTCAATTTCAACATGATCAAGACTCTTTAAGAAAGAAGGTTTGGATTATCCAACCAGGCAAAGAATCACACAGAGTGATTAATGAGGGCAAAGGGAATATAGGATGGATGGTGGGAAACGGTATTTCTAAATATCAGCTTCAACATCCAACATGACCAGCTACAGAAGCAAGAACTATAATTGTTAGGGATATTTCTGCCTCATGTGTACTTACAGATGCAAACAGAGTTAGTATGTTTCCAGTTGTATATGTATGTGTTCTATCATATTAGGCACAAATATGATTTTATAATTATATTTATAATAGAGCACACTTAGACTATCGCTCGGACTAGCAGACATGGGAATTGAGACTGAGATCTTAGAAACAGAAATACAGAGAAGGAACGGCTGTAAGTAGACACTAGTGATTAGAATGTGGAACGTGAGAAGCATGAATGTAGGAAAATTGGACATTGTTAAGAAAGAAATGGAACACATAAATTTTGACATACTAGGTATTGGCGAAATGGGATGGCTTGGCATGGAGCATTTTGAACCAGACGATTATATGATTTACTATGCCGAGGATGAAAAGGTGAGGAAGAATGGGATTGGTTTCATAATTAAAAAAGTCATTTCTAGATCCATCCTGAAATACAATGTAGTGAGTGACAGGTTAAGATCCATACACATACAAGGAAGTTCAGTGAATACCACTATAATTCAAATATATGCACCAACAACTAGATCCAAAGAGGAGGAAATAGAAGATTTCTACTAACTTTTGCAGTCAGAAGCTGATCAAACATGCAAACAAGATGCATTGATAATAATGGGCGACTGGAACACAAAAGTTGGGAACAGGAAAGAAGGATCAGTAGCTGGAAAATATGGGCTTGGTGAGAGACATGAGGCTGGAGATAGAATGATAGAGTTCTGCACATTCAATGATTTATTCATTGAAAATACCTTCTATAAGAAACATAAACACTGGCTATACACATGGATCTCACCTGATGGCATGCATAGGAACCAAATAGATTACATTGTGGAAAGACTCAGTGGAGAAGCTCAGTATCAGCAGTGAAAACCAGGTCGGGTGCTGATTGTGGGACAGACCACCCACTACTCATATGCAAATTCAGACTGAAGTTGAGGAAAATTAAACCAAGTCCACAGGAACTAAAATTTTATCTTAAGACTATCCCACTCGAATTTCAAAACCATCTCAGAAACAGGTTTGAGGCCTTGAGCACCAACAAACTGGCCAAACTGGCTCTGGGAGGATATCAAGAAAATCGTCCATGAAGAATGCAAAAGATCATTAGAAAGGCTGAAAAAGAAGAAAAGACCAAGATGGATGTCAGATGAGACTCTGAATATTGCATTAGAGCACTGAGAAGCCAAAGCTAAAGGAAGAAACCAAGAAATCAAAGAGCTAAACAGAAAATTTCAAAAGGCAGCCCGGGACGACAAATCAAGATACTATAATGAAATGTGCAGAGAGCTGGAGTCAGAAAATCAAAAGGGCCAAACTTGCTCAGCGTTTCTTAAGCAGAAGGAGCTGAAAAACAAATTCAAGCCGCAGGTGGCAATACTTAAGGATACTTTGGGTAGACTGTTAAATGATCCAGGAAGAATCAAGAGAAGATGGAAGGAATACTCAAAGTCACTGTATCAGAAGGAATTGGCTGACACAGAAGAATTTCATGAAATGACATATGAGCAAGAGCCTATGGTGATCAAGGAGGAAGTTTAAATTGCTCTGAAGGAACTGGCAAAAAACAAGGCTCCAGGAGTTGACGGCATACCAATTGACATACTTCAACAGACAGACACTGCCCTGGATGTGCTAAGTTGTCCCAAGAAATCTAGAGAACAGCCAGCTCGCCCACTGACTGGAAAAGATCAATATGTGTTCCCATTCCAAAGAAAGGTGACCCAACAGAGTGCAGAAATTATCGAACAATATCATTAATATCAAATGCAAGCAAGATTCTG
>NW_006399791.1:6077608-6105176 GCF_000299155.1 Elephantulus edwardii | reverse complement strand
AAAAAATTTATCATTTATTTATTAATTTTAATGAATATTTACAGAGACTTTGGATATCCATTCATTCATTGTTGCACTTTTCTCCCTGCCCACCTCTCCCTCCAGTATACTCTTCTCTTTGAAAATTCTTTCATTGTTTTACAATCCCTCCCCCCAGGTCCACTCCACTATTCAGCCTTTGTTTTAGACTCCTGTCATAACAATAATACCTCATCACATAACCCTTTAAACACAAACAATTATATATAAGATTATAGTTTAAGGAACTGTATATAGATGACAGGGGTGGATTGTGATGGTTAAGGTTGTGTGCCAGCTTGGCTGCCTGTGATTCTCTCTCTAGTTTGGCAAAAGTCACTCTTATGATAAGATCTGACGTAATAAGATAATTTCACCTTGCATAATAGAATCACCTTCATGATGAGATCTGCTATGAGCAGTCAGCTGAAAGGCATTTCATCAAGAGGGTCGCCTATATTGAATTGATATAGACACCTGGAAAAGCCCTCTTGCTTTTACTCTGGTCCTGCATGTAATCTGTCAAGTCCAGTTCTTTGGACTTCAATCAGTAGCATGTCTGAGCTGCTGACCTTGGTTTAATCAGCTCCACAATTAATCAGGAGAAACATTCATAGATCTCTGTGTGTGTATGAATGTGTGTGTCTGTGTATATAAGCAGACAGATATACAGGTATAAAATACTTCATTGGTTTTGCTTGTTAAAAGAACTCACTCTAAGTCTGTTATACTAGGAATGGCAAATTACAGAGGAATAACATCACAGTAGGGAGCTCTGGTGGCTTAGTGGTAAGGAACTGTGCTATCGATGGATAAATTAGGTATTGTCGAGTGGAGTATGATTCACAGTGACTCTCTGAACAGCAGACCTGAATCCTGTCCTATTCTGTGGCTTCTTCATCATCTCTGACACTTGAGCCCACTGCTGCAGTCACTGTGTCAATCTATCTGACTGGGGATCTTCCTCTCTTTCATTGACCTTTCCAAGCATAATATCCCTTTCCAAGGAATGACCTCTATGAGGAACACATTCTTGTTTCCAAGAAGCACTCTGGTTGCACCTTTTCAAGACATAACTGTTTGCTCTTTTGTAATGTACCAGCTGCTCTGCGAGATAAAGATAGGTAATCTCTTGTGCAATTTACTACCTCTCAAAATCTGCTGGAGGGTCGGCCATAGGTTGGTTCTGACTCAACAGTACTCAATAACAACAGCATCACATTCACACTCAAAAAGAACATCTCAAGATCTATCCTGAAAGTGATATGAAATTATCTGTAGGCCTAAAAGGACAATCAGCTGATATAATTAGTCAAATTTACAAACTAATCATTATGCCAAAGAAGCTGAGACCTTCACCAAATTCTACAATCTGAAATGGATCAAACATGTAATCAAAATGTGCTGATAATTAGTGGTGCTTGAAATGTGAAGGTTAGTTTACTTGCCTTATTAAAATCCAGGAACAAAGGAATGATAGTTGGAAACGACAGCCTTGGTGATAGAAAGGATGCAGGAGACTGAATGACAGAATTTTGTCTAGACCAGTTTGACTTATTCATTGGAAATGTCTTTTTTTCCAACTACACAAATGGTAACTAGACATGCAAACTTAACCAGATGGAAAACACAGGAATCAAACTACGCCTATGGAAAGAGATGGAACAGCTCAGTAGCGTCAGCCAGAACGAGGTCAGAGGCTGTGAAACAGGTCATCAATAGCTCATACTGAAGTTCAAGTTGAAGGTTAAGGAAATTACAAACAAGTCTGCAAGAGCCAAAACAGCATCTTAAGTATATGTCATCTGAATTAAGAGGCCATCTCAAGAATATCTGATCAAATGAACATTAATGGCCAAAGGCCAGATGAACTGTGGGATGACATCAAGGGTGTCATGCTGAAGAAGCAAAAGGTCAACAAGGAGGCAAGAGAGAGAAAAGAACAAAATGGATATTAGAATATACTGTGAAACTTGCTTTAGAATGTAGTTAGAGCAAAAGGGAGGAATGATGAGGAAGAGAGCTGAAAAGAGGATTTTAAAAGGTGGTTTGAGAAGATAAAGTGTTATCATACAATGGGTAAAGACTTGCAGTCAACAGATAGTGTGGACACTGCAGAAGCCACTGCCCTGTCTGACTGAACAGCAACACTTGCTATTATTAATTAGTCTTTCACACATCTGGCTCACTAGCCCAGCAAAGCCACCTAGCTTTGTGGACTGACATCTTTAAAGGGGAAACTTACAAAAGAAGATAGTTGTCATCTGAGTTTTCAGAAGCATGCCATACTGGACCTGGATACTCCATTTCTGGCTTTGGGCTTGTTAGGTCCTCCCTTCCCCCCACCTTCTGTCCCCACAGATCTTGCCTTCACTCCCCAGCCTGGGATTTTTTTGCTTACTTATCACTGTTTAGCTAGAGTGTTCATATAGCTCTTACCACCTTCCCATAATAATCATTCCCTTTGTGCACCTTCCTCTCTTCTCTGCATCCATCACACGCTTATGTCTTCCAGCTTATAAAAGCAGAAACTAGTGGGTACATTTGGATGCAGGAGTGACATCCACTTCCTAAACAACATGCCTCCAGAAACTCTATGAACTTTGATAAATACTGATAGTTATAGAGGGGATTCAGGCCTTTTGTTCATAGGGTCGCTGAGAGCCATGCTCAACTTGAAGGCAATCAACAATAGTGGGTACATACAGAACAGGAACTGGTATTTATAGGTTGCTGTTTCATCTAATGCTTATAGAGCCCTAACATAGGTTAAAGTTCTTCTCATAGTTTTTAATTAATGTTAATGAAAGTTTACAGAGACTTAGGGTTTCCAGTCATTCATTGTTGCACTTTTCTCCCTGCCCACCTCCTTCCCCTCAATTCACTTTTCTCCTTGATGAGTAAAAGAAAAACTCTTTCATTGCTATGCAATCCTTCCCCCCAAGTCCACAGTCTTCATTCTGGACTCCTGTCATGACAATAATACCTAATCATATATGCCTTTTAAACAGTTCTCTCCCTCATCTGTTGCAATGCAGCATACATCATTCTTTCCCTTCTTGTCTTTCCTCAACCCCAATGCTAGTCCTATTTTACAACAGTGGCCTTGTGCAAATTTGTCCTTTTGTGACTGAGATATTTCATTCAGCATAATGTCCTCCAGGGTCATCCATTTTGCATAATATTTCATGAGTTCCTTGTTTTTCAATGCTGCATAGTATTCAATTGTGTGAATATACCAGAGCTTCTCTATCCATTCATTTTTGATGGGTACTTGGGTTGTTTCCAGCTCTTTTTTTATCTTCTAGACTTGTATTTTATTTATTTAGACATTCTTGGGAGTTTTTGGGGGGAAAAAACCCAACCAAACAAAAAACAAAACACAAAAACAAAAACAAAAAAACCACACACATTTTCTCTTTAAATATCCTAGTTTAAAAGTGGCAGTATAAAAATTAAAATAATCGTCAGTCATGAGAGCACTCAAATGAAGCTCGTGGCATTCCACTGTTTTGAGTTGCTTTTACAAGCCTTCCTATACTGTGGTTCCTGGGAGAAAGTCAACAGACAGAAAGGAAAACAGTCACCAGACCCAAAGTAAAGTCTTACTGATGATCCCAATGTGAACATTTCTCAATTCAGTATTTCTTGACTGTAGGCAGTCTCCACTGAAATACAGGAAACAAGGAAGTCTCCAATCATCAGAAAGATTGTATTCTTGTTTTGGTAAAGCTGGTGATAAGAAGCGTTGGTAAAGCTGATGATGGCCTTTACCATGAAAGGAACCTCGAACGGGTGAAATCCATGCTACCTGGACTCCAAAGGTGAACACATCTCGTCAGATACTCTAACAGGCAGAACCTATGCTGTCTGGACCCCACAGGGGAATACAACCCACCTGGACTGCCAAGCAGACGGAAGCTATCGCTTTTTTTTTTTTTTAAATTTCCCCCCCAGCTCTTTGCTACTGCGAACAATAAACATGGGTGTGAGCTCTTCTCATCTTACAGGTGAGGACACAGGGTAAGACAGCTTGTTGCCTCCCAGGGGGCTGTCACACAGGAATGGAGCTGGAGTCAGATTCCCTGTTTGTCTGAACCACAGTGCCCGAGTGGTCCCCAAGGTCATGCAGACTGATACAACTCTCCCTAAGCAGCACTTACTCATGTTCTGCCACCCAAGTTCAAGCATTAAGTTGGTTCTATTTTTTTGAAGGAAGGGGTGATACTGGAGATTCATCTTTCTTGTTTAGTTGAACCCCAGCACTTTGAGTTCTGCTCTCAAAGGCAGGTTTATTTATCCACAAGCCAGTGTCCACTGATACAGCATAGGGCTCACAACTCCAATCAAAGCTCTGAGACCAATATTTTTGTCTAATATGGGGATAAAGGGTGCTCTGAGGACTGAAGAAAGCGGCAGTAGCTAACTCCACAATCAGCTATGAAGCATGGCCACAGAGAGAGAAGCCCTCGGTTTGCCTCAGGAGAAAGGGAGGCGCAGCACAGGGGTTGGCTTATCTAAGATGGAAAGTCCACGCAGTCTCCCAGGGCTAGAATTTAGAATGCAAAGACATCAGTTGCTACCTGCCCGGCCTTAAAGTCCATTGTGATGGAAGGGAAGTCCAAAGCGCTCACTGGGTAAGTCTGGCAGTGAATCAGTTGGGGGCTGAGGGGTCAGTGGGCGGAGTGGAGGCAGTTCTCACCTTTGCCATGATTCTACAGTGTTCAAGGACATCCATAGACAACGGAGAGCATCTCCACAGGACAGCCCCCAAAGTGATCAGTCATCCCAGATACACAACCAACAAAACAATGAAGCCATTTTGAAAAAAGCCATCTTCAAAAAAAAGATAAAATATCTAACTTGGGCATGTTGTTAGAAGGGGCTATTCTGTGGAAAGGGAGATCATGCTTGGAAAGGTGAAGGATCAGCGAAAGAGAGGAAGACCCTCAGTGAGATGGACTGACAGAGTGACTACAGCATGGGCTTCAGGACAGGACAGGGTTCAGATCTGTTGTTCACAGGGTCACAATGGATTGTTCAAGATTGAATGGCACACAACAATGAGAAGGTAGGTGCCTGAGAGTTATACACAAATGGTTTTTCCTCCTGGCTAATAATGAAAAGGATGAAGGTTCAAACCTACCTAGGAGTGCTGTAGAAGAAAGTTCTACAACCCTCTTTCATAAAATCACAGCCAATGGACACCCTCATAAATGTAGTTTTACTTTGCAATGTGGGATTGTCATGATTCATAATTCATTTGATGGCAATGCATATGGTTTTAATGAGGATGTGATGATCATCTTAAAAGTGGCCAAGAAAACAAAGCTGCTGCTACTCAGCTAAGGTGCTCAGGGAAGTGATGAAAATGTAAGAAAATGAGATTTGGATAGAATATTCATGTCCCTCACAGGATTATCAGTAGCTGGAAAAGTTTCCAAACTCTGAAGTAGTTTACATGTCTCAAAATTGTATTTGGAATCTCACTATTTCTAGATTTACCAATCTGAGAAAATCCAAGGAATTTGGGGCCCCTTTAATGGAGAACGTCCAAGAGCTTAGCTGGTGTTTACAAAGGCAGAACGGCTGGCTTAGGGCCACCCAGCACTGTGATATGGTTAACACTCACAGGCTTACATTTTGGCTTTGTCTCATAGGGGCCATGAGACCCTGGGCAAATCCCTTAATATGCCTTGGTTTTTGTCTTTTGGAAAAAGTTGAATGTTATAGAGAAAAGATCTTCCCTGGATAGGAGGCAAGGCAATGGTATTGACACGATAGTGCTCGAATCCAGGGCAGCAAATAACTTCAGAAAAATGAAAATTTTAGCAAATTTACCTCAACTCTTGGCCAATGCTAAAGCAGAGTCCTACACAGCAATCTGTCTTCGTTGGCTTAAGTTATCAGGTTGCCAATGCTGACCAATGCTTGATGCTAGCTGATATATTTGCCTGATTAGTCTTGAAAACATTTTTTTAAACTACATTTCTTGAATTAAAGCTTGAATCAAGTTTACCAATTCAAATAAACTAGCCAATTAAAATAGGTGGCTTTCCAGCATCTGAAAGTCATATTCAATTAATAAATTTATATGGGAGAAGAGTATTCCTTTTTATAATATAAAACTTAAAAAGCATGAGCAAATGTTCTTGGCAGATGGAAAGGTATTTCAGACTTGTGGGGTGAATGTCAGAAGAGAAGGAGTATGAGATTGTTGTTTCTCAAAAGAATCCCTGAGTTTACAATAAGGCACACTGTTCTGGATAGCTGGGGTTAGATTCTTGTACAATCACATGGCAGCTGTTCTGGGAGATGAACACATCAACTAATTCTACACTATCCATTTTAGTAAAAATCTGGGTTTAGGCACACACTTCAGTTGCCTATTCTTTTTCGAAAGAGTTCTTTAGACCATTTAACTCTTTTGGACTACTGCTCAATATAAGCAGAATTTGGTTATGAACTCAAAACTCAGTCAAGGTGGCTTAACCACCGAACCTCCACAGGGCCTCAGGATTAAGTAGGCAGCTTCCCAGAGGCCATCAGCGCTGCGCTACAAGGACTTGGAGAAAGTGGAAGTTTATGTTCAGTACATCTGTTCCTCATTGATGTATATGGCTTTCAAGTTTTTACATTCAACTGCCCATCTATCTATGTGCTGTAGTTGTTCTTGTTGATTGCCTTTGAGTTGAGCATGACTCATAGCGACCCTTTGAACAAAAGGCCTCAAGCCCCTCAACAACTAATGACATTTATCAATGTTCATAGAGTTTCCAGAGGCATGTTGTAAGGAAATGGATGCCACTCCTGTTTCCAAGCTGCAGTAATGTATTCATTGATCCATTTCAGGAAGGAAAACCACAGCTTTGCTCATTTTGCTATTTGAGAACATAGGCTAGCTCTTCAACTTGTTAAAGATGTCAATTCTGCCGCTACTGCCTGTAAGACATGTGGTCAAAGGACTGCACGGCCCTGCCTGTGACAGCAGAAACACGGTCCTGCACTGCTCTGGCTCCCTGTAGAAATGTTTTTGCCAAACTGGTCTGCACTGAAGAACATCCCCTGAAACAGCTCTGTGAAAATCACAGGCTAGTCAGTGCAGGGATTATTGCACAACATCACATACTGCTTTCGCAATGAGTTCCCAGAAGAGAAATTCCTTGGTCCTTGGTTACCATTACAAACTTTTTTGGTGTTATTATGCCCATCCCATAAAGCATAGAAATGACTATTTCCCTTTTTGCAACAGCTGCGAAGGAACTGCGAGTCAAAGCAAAGTTTTCCTCCAGCAGGCCCCAGAACCTTCTGATGTGAGTCGTGGGAATGAGTCTTACCTCGGATTTCAGCCTTTCCTCCTCCCACACTTATTTTGCTCCCCAGCCCTGAATTCTTCCAATTATTTTCCATTTTATCACCTAGTACTAGATGTTACTTTACGACCCACCCCAAATGCTTTCTGGAACAAGGCAGAGTAAAAATAAGTCTAAAATGTGCAAAACATTGAGATGGGGACTAGAGAATAGGTACGCGAGCTGGTCTCAGAGAGAGAGACACAAACACGGAAAAGAAATCTCTTTGGGGATAACATTAGAGAAACATGAAAATACAGGGCAGCAGGAGAAGGAAGCCTCAGGCACTCAGAAGTGTAATTTAAGCAGATTTGAGGGTCTTTAGAACGTTCTATGTGAAAAAAAAAACTTATTCATGCATGTTGCTCCTGTAAGGCAGTGAGTTCCTGGCTAAAAAGCAATCTCAGGTACCTTACTTACCTTCATAGCCCCAGTGCCCAGCCTAAAATCGGGCAGACTAGATGATGTTCAATTCAAGTCTGTTAGATGAGAAAGTGTTTAGCAAGCAGAGAAACGAGCAGACACTCAAGGAGACCAGCATAAAGACTGTGAGCAATGAGACCAACATAAAGGCAGTAGAATGCAGGGGCTATTGAGCTGAGGCTGGAACATCCCACTGGCCTGGAATGCTACCTGAAACTCAGGAGGAAACGTCCTCACCATTTTCAGGTGACTCTGAACATTCTACAGCCAGTCCTGGTTATAATATGTGGTTCTTCCCATATTCAGCCTCACCACAGTCATGTGTAAAGATTAGTATTTGTTGTTCTGTTCCTAAAAGCCTACATGATAATACCTACAGCTCTAACCAGATAAAATAGCAGCAAAGAAAAAAAAATAGCAGCAAAGATATACCTAGGCAGAAAAAGATTCACCTGAATATCTTAAGGAAGCTGGGTCATTCAAGTAGCTAATAGTTGGATCATCTCTGAAGTTAACACAATGATAAATGGCATAACTGGGGTGCCCTAAAATGCTGCAGAAGCTAATCCCTATCATGTGGAAGGGCTTATTTATACTTGGTAGCACAAGACATTAACTCAGGAGTGACAGAGTCTTCATTCCAAATTTAGTCTTTATGCAAGAAGTTTGACTCTTAAGAAGAGTCGGAAAGGCCAATGCATCTCCTATCAAGAAATAGAACAGAGGAAGAGTTCAATTACACAAACACACACATACACACAGGGTAACTTCAGGAAATCTGGATAGGGCACATGCTTCTTAAACGGAACCACAGAGCAACATAGTTTTTAATATTAAAATGTGACAAATCTAAGATAACATACTTATTAAAAAATCTATAGGTACAAATCACTTTGAAGATAGATATGCTCTGCCCCAAATAACAGC
Source organism: Elephantulus edwardii (assembly GCF_000299155.1). Lineage (NCBI taxonomy): Eukaryota > Metazoa > Chordata > Mammalia > Macroscelidea > Macroscelididae > Elephantulus > Elephantulus edwardii. The sequence continues at coordinate 6,096,456 of NW_006399791.1, read as the reverse complement.
TCAACAATAAGGCTAGGCTAAGTCACGGCCTCTGGTCCCAATGAACTGATTTGCCAAACAAACAGTGTGTCTATAAAATGCGCCCCTGTCCTGAAGGAGCTTACAATCTGGCTGGGGAGCTTGAAGTCACAGCCTCAAGTTTACATAAACAACATCAGGCTGCAAATGCTGCGAAGCAGGGCAAGGACAGGTATTTTGTGAAAAAGGTGAGAGTGAAACAGAAAAAAAGAATATGAGGAAAATATAAGTAAAAATACCCAGCAATGTGGCTGCTTGACTTTAGCTGATTTCAAAGCTGGAACTTCGTATGTGTAAAAGGAAGGGAGAACACAACATTGATGGTCTAAAGAAGAGTCACTGCTGAAAGTTAAAGGGGCACTAAGAAGAATTAGCAGGTAGGTACAAACAAATCTGTCTTGGAAAGTGTAGCCAAAGTGTTCCTTTGAGGAAAGGATAGTGAGACTCTACCTCCCGTACTTTGGGCCTGTTATCAGGAGGGGCCAGTCTACATTATACTTGGAAAAGTGAAAGGTCAGAGAAATAGAGGAGGCCCCTCTATGAGATGGATGGACACAAAGACTGCAACAGTGGGCTTCAGCACAGTGGAGACTGTGAGGATGCTGTGGGATTGAGCCAAGTTCAAGTACGCTGTATGTAGGGTCAATAAGAGCCAGAGTCGACTCGACGGTACCTACCAACAATTTCTCTAAACACCACCTATCTGCCACTGTGCTATACTGCGTTGCTTATGGTGCTGGATGTTATGCCATGGGCATTTCAAACCGCAACTAGATTACCTATGGCAGACAGGTTTCAGTGGAGCTTCTAGATGAAAAGAAACTAAAAAGAAAGGCCTGGTTACTTAGTCCCAGAAACTAGTCAATGAAAACCTCATGGATCACAACACTGTCCGACTCGCTTGGTTTGAACCCACCATGAGGAAAGATTAGTCATTAGAGGAGGATATCATGTTAGGTCAGAGAGGGCCAGGGAGGGTGGAAGTCCCTCAGTGGAGAAAGATCAGCACACCTCAACGACAGACCCTAACATGTTGGCAATTGCGAGCATGATGTAGAGTCAGATAATGTTTTATTCCATTTCACCCATATTTAAGTCCATTTTTGTGGGTGACTAGAAGTCCACTGTTGTGGGTATTATGCTAATTCATCTCTGCCATGAGTCAAAGTTAACTTACAACAGCTACCTATTTAAAATAGGCAGAGACTGGGACATTTTGGACAAACTGGAGCATGTAATCACCTAAATAAGAGGCAACACTTAAATATAAACTCCTGGACGCAGGGGACAGCAAAGAGAATGGAGTAACAGAGATACACACAGAACTTATAGTATGGCTGTTGTTGTTATGTGAGGTCGAGTCACTTGCACCTCATAGTGACCCTATGTACAACAGCCCTAAACTCTGCTCTGTCCTGTGTCAATCTCACTGCCTCTGACACACCCATCCCGACTACCCCAGTCACTGAATCAATCCACCTCATAGAGGGTCTTCCCCTTCTGTGCCGAGAATGAAAAAATCTAAGTGAATACTGCTTAAAAGCAAGTGTGAAATCTGGAGGGAAAGTTTAGAGAATCATCATAAACTTGATTTTAAAGAAGAGAATAATGAAACAGAAGTGTTAAGGAGAGACCAAGAGACATGACTTGAGAAGTGGTGTTAAGGAAAAGAGTTAATGGAATGAGTAGTTGTACTTAGAAGAGTGGACAAGTAACAGCCAAGAGCTAAGCCAGTTACCAAATTCTCACGTAAAGCATTAGGTATCGTACTCATCCTCTACTCCCTTTCCTCCCAGTAATTATTGTTGTTATGTGCTGCTGGGTTAGAAACAAGTCATAGCTGACCCTCCAGCGGGCTTTCAGAGGCTGTATATCACACAGGAAAAGACTATCCATCTTTCTCCCAAGAAGCAGCTGGTGGATCCGAACCACTTGCCTCTGAGTTAGCAGCACAAGTCTTAATCACTAGACCACCAGACCTCCCCTTCACTCACCGTAATTAAGATCTCTCAACTTCCCACTTTTATAGATTATAATTCCAACAAAGCATCCATCTGTATTTTGCTGGTATTCCCTACATTTTCAAAAAGCCTTTAAAATAAATTATATTTACTAATAAAACCTCTCCATTGTAAGTCTTCTATTTTAGCACTAAACTAGGAAATATTAAGACTGGGAATTTAATACCTCTTCCCACAAATAATCCTTTAAAATTTTAGCTAACAAGGCAATTAAAACCGCTCAGAATTATTTGATAAATTCTTCAGGGAAATTTAGCTGTAGCTTGCAAATGGAGCATCCAACAAAGGAAGAAAATTAATGCCTTCACAAAACTGGGTGTGAAAATATTCAAGTGAGGGGAAATAGGTAAGCTCCCCCAGAGCGTGGCAAAGCAGGATCAAAGAAGATCCTGGGTTCTCAGGCCAGTCCACATATTCTCCCCAAGGGTTTTTCCCCCAAACTGTGATATAAGAACAGTCAACAGAGATTTGCTGAAGGGGCTGACACCATCCTTTGCAAGTTATTAGGAGGGGAGAAAATGGAGTAAGTAGCAATTTTCTGCTTCTTTACACACAGGGGTAGTTTCTGCATTTTCCTTGGCTCCTATGAAAATAAAAGCACTACATAAGGCTCATAGATGGGTTCAAAGCAGCATTTGTTAGCAGTGATTTGCCAAGTTTCATATACTGTTGAGACCATGAACAAATCTGTATCCACCTAGCTTGGAAGGCTAAGGATGAGCTAATGGACTAAAAGATGAGAAATCACATGAGAATCTGATTAAAGAAAGAGAAAGCTGCGTGACTTTGTGAGATGGTAGAAACTGCTCCAGTTAGACAGCGTGAGCTGGGCTGGACTTTGCTTAAGGATGTGGAGGCTCAAAGTTCTGAGCAGAACAGGAAATTCTGTGTTTCCTCAGAGAACTGGTTTGACAGGGATTAACAAATGAGAATTTTGCTCTGGTGGCCTAGTGGGGAAGGAGTTACGCTGCCCACTGGCTGGAATCCACTGGTTGTTCTACAGGAGAAAGATGGGCAGTCTCTTCCTTTAAGATTTACAGCCTCTAAAAACCCATCGGAGGTTCACTTGAGTCAATTCTGACTCAATGGCAATGAGTTGTTTGTTGAAAATGAGGGGATAAAAGCATGGAGTGACTGGCTTACATGTATTCAAAGTCTGAAGCCTACAGCCTACTTAACAGACTAGAATGGCACTGATCCCTACAAGGAGAGGTCCTCAGAAGACTGTCTCTATTTTTATTCCATGTGGAGTGCTGTGGGCACAGGGGTTAAGGGACAGTAGTGTAAAACCCACAGCCTTGGCTACCCAATGGACAGCTGCACTCTGTCCTATAGGGCTGCTCTGAGTCAGCACTGGCTTGATGGCAGCAAGTGTGGTTTTGAGTTTATTCTCATTCCATGAGCATTAGTATGGACTGCTTTCCACCTTAGGTGAACAAATAACAGAAACCGTTCATTACCCCAACTGAGAACACTTGTTCACTTTGGGATATCATGTGACTACAATAAGGAGACAGAGAGAATGAAGGTTACTTTGTGTTTAAAACACACTGGCTTGCCCTAAACAGTTTCCTTAATTGCCTCAATATAAGGAAGAGAACACCAACTGGGCTTTACATGCACTTTCTGCTTTGTCTTCTTCCCTTTAGGGTGGCATGAGGGAAAGGCAAACTCAAGTACTTAAGAGTCTCAGGACCCTAAGTTTAAAGAAAACAAACAGGACGATGGCCTCCAGATGCTAGCACACACCGCCTCTGTGCGGAAAAGGCTGAGAAGGTCTCTGCTACAGAAAGGGGTCTGGGGTGGGGGGTATAGCAAACAGATTTTTATAACCTCTCAGCCGTACCAGCATATTGATGCACATGAGTTACAACCAAGTCAAGAATCAATTTTATGAATAAGAAATTTCCTATGAAGGTCAATGGCTACTTTTGCTTCACAAAAGCTAAACAATATAGGGCAAACAAAGAGTATTAGTGTTAGGGCAACTTTCCTAGTTGAAGGGCTTGTTCACCAAAGCCCTGTATATCCCCAGGGAGTGCTAGGATCTAGCACAGATAGGTCAACTCTCAGAAGCTTTCCCGACAAACACAAGTCAGGGATAAGGGGTTGAATGTGCAAAGTCTTTTATTTAAAATTTGAAAAGTTAAGACTTATGACCACGTCAGCATAGGCCGTTCCCATCAGAAGGGGGAACGGCAGCTTCAAATGCGTGCAGAGCTGCATTTTCATTCACAGAACTCTGGAGGCACTTTAGAAGTGAAGCTGGGCTTCAAAAATACAAACACTGGGGGCTTTGGCTCAACCTTTTAATATAAAAAATTCACTGATGTACAAAAATGTGAAAGTGTGACAATGACAACATATGAAATTCTGTGATTGCAAGTCCCCTTGAGTGCACACCGAGGTGCACACGACCTGCCCACACATCCTGTGTGGAAACATAACCTAATGCAAACCAGTGCTGCCAAGAAGCGCCAGAACGTGTCTCCATTCCACCAGTCACAGGTCAGTATCTATTCCAAACGTTCAGTAACAAAAAGTACGGCATCTTCCCAGGAACTGCAAGGCGGACTTCTTACTCACGATGGACCAGCACAAACAAACCAAGCAGGAAGAGGACTGCGTACTAGAAAAGAAATACACAATCACAAGTCAGAGCAACTTTTAAGTTACAAAGTCCTAGGAAATAATGAGTAAACTTGCCTTTGTGACTGAGGCATATAACAAACCTATCCAATTATTCTTTTAACTGTAGTCCACTGAAGAGTCTCCAAAATTAAGCAAAAGATTTCATTTTTAATGAAACAAAGTATAGGCTCTTACCTTAAATTTGGGATAGTCATTCATAAGGATTGTCACAATTCCAATGTAAGGAACAAATCTAAAAATGAAATAAAAAACAGAAAACATCACAGCACCTCCTAAGGAAAGCAAACACCTTATATTACGGAACATTCTTAATAGCTCCCACAGAATAGGAAATTTCTGTTCACAGAGGCCACTGGCATACATAGCACACACTGCCCACCATCCACTCTCAGAGGCCAGCTGCTTGTGTGTCCAAGTTATAAACATCAGATTTACATATCTTTTCTTACGCACAGCCCATAGTTACAAACCAGCCATTACAAAGCCTATTTATAGGCAATTCGGAATTACAAATACTCCATTCCTAAGTCTGTCTTTAAATCAAATTTGTACATAAATCAGAACAGGTATGGTTCTTATTCTAAGTCAATCACATGTTTGTGTTAGTACATAGTATTCATTGCTCTCTTCTGTACACAAACATAAACTAAAGGCACACTTCCAGACAGATTAAAACACCTAACAGAGTAACAAAAATAATACTAAAACAGAGGAAAAAAAATAATAGAGTAATAAAATTTACATCCTAACAACAGAGTAATAAATATTAAACTGTTTTGATGTGTATTTCAAAATAGCACATGTATTACCAATCATTGTATGCTGCTCAAATTTTTACAAAAACAGACTTCCTATAACAAGGGTTGGTTCTTAACTCTGGATTGTACTTAAGTTGGACACTCATGACCCAGGGACGGTCAGTATGTATGACATGCTATTTGCACAGCAGCCAAATCACATACTGGTCATATTTCACAGAACATCTCATGGACGTTAAGTAAGGCACGGCTGTAATGTATTTGATCTTTTCAGCAGATTGTAGGAAAAAGAAGTTAGAAGCATCACCATTTTACAGATGAGGAAACACGACCATGTCTAAGGTACACAGCTTCTGTGTTGCTGCCCCAGTACCAGACTTGAGCCCTGATACTTCCAGGTGGTGGTAAATCTACAGCTGCTGGCTCATGAAGAGCTAGCAGCTAAGTCTACTGTTACACAGCCCTGCTGAAGCTGTCAATCTTTTTGGAGAAATAAGGCAAACATAGCTAAAACATTACATTAGAAGATACTTCATGTTAAGTGTTTAAAAGGTGAAGGTATGAACTCTAATACGGTACTTAATATTTCACAACCCTCTTATTTTTAACCACTTGTAACATTGTTTTGGCTGTCTTAACAGAGAAACTTCATGTAGAATTTTTAATTATCATGTCTTTGCCCCCACCTTCTTACATATCTCTACCACATGCTCACATGTGAAATCTTTTCCTCCTTGCTTTTTATAATACAGAACTATTCCCTACTTCCTGCTTGGGTCGCTAAAAATTTGTCACCCCCCCATCTCTCCCTCTTGTCTCTAACGTTTGTCTCCCCACACTAAATAAGGTAATCTGTTAAACAGTTTCCTAACACCTAGTATGTCTCTTTGATGTTCTCATCACAATTTGAAGGAATTAGCTGTTTGGTGTCTGTCTTTCATACTATAGTACACAGTGTACTTCTGCTCCTAAGAGTAAAAATGATGTTAATCTTATTCTTAACTGTCTCCAATGCCACACACTCTGCATATGGTGGCTGTCAAGTCAGTACTGGCTGACCAAATGTCTGGGCTGCTTCTTTTCTTTCTCCTTTGGGGATTTAATTTTCTCTTCATGCTTCACATCTTCTTAAGAATTCAGAGGGAAGAGAAAACTAGTAGGTACCACTGATGTAGGGAACTCTGGTAGCCCAGTGGTAGGGCCTACGTTGCAATCCTGAAGGCACGCAGTTCAAATCTACCAGCTGCTCTGTGGGAGAAAGACAGGCATTCTCCTCCCATGTGATTAAAACACCCTCTGAAAACTCACAAGAGGGTCAGCCATAGGTTGGCTCCAACTTTACAGTACACATCACTACCACCACCAACCACTGATGGGGGAGGAAAAGATATTGAGCAAATGCACCGCTTCTTCTTTCTTCCTGCTCTAGGACAGCTGGACTCTGAAGTGCATAGACAGCTGTTATCAGGTAGAGCTCATCCTAGAAAGGGAGTCGGGCTGAAGTGGAGGCTGATCTTTGCAAACTTTATACTAGTCCAGTAATCTTTATTCAGGGCATCCACAACTTCTTCATCATACCAAAGGCAGCACCAACACCAAATACCACCGACCCAGCACCCCCACCATCGAAGCCTTCGGTAAACTTGAAAAAGAGAAACTTTGTCTTTGGCACACTTCACTTCCTTCAAACAAACCCTTACCTCCTATCTCCTGTTCTCACCCTTTCCCACATCCTTCCCTTTGGGTAGTACTACCTAGGCCTCTTTCTTTCGCCTCCCCCTGCAATTCCCATTTCTTAAGTTAGTGCTTCTTCTAAGCTAAACTACTGAGAATCACTTGGATGGCCTGTTGAAAATTCAGAAATCTTTATCACTCGCAAATTTACTAAATTGGAGAATCTGTGTGATGTGAGGTCTAAGATACCCCTGTACACTCCAGTTATTACCATAGGTGAGCACAGCTAAGCTCTACAAAAGTAGGCAGGTTTTCTGAAGTTAATAAAACACAGTTTCTTCTTCTCTTTCTTTTTAATTTTAAAATATCTTGCTGTCTTTAGTAATTTAAACAATGGACCCACAATGCTTCTGACAAGGACAGCATCAAGCATAATGAAATGAGCTGGCTCAACTTTTCTCCTTTACCTCTTGTCTGAGGATGACACTTGATTTTCATGAATCCCGGGCTGCAGTGCCAGGGATTATTTCAATTAGCTCCTCTGCGTTGCCAGCTTGGCGGGTACAGCTGAATGTCAAAGTCAGTTTGTCGATCATCTCAGAGGCATTCCTCCTACCATTGCCCACAGCTGCCACGCTTGCACGGTGTTCACTAGTGGTGGACTCCTTAAGAGAATGGTAGATGAGGTTTGCCAGATTGTATGCTTGGTAACTGGTAGCACATCAGCATCAATATTATCATGGATACTCATGCTGTCAGCACCTGTGATGGTGTTAAGGGAAAACATGGTCTTTTCATCAGTCTTAGGGGAGATGGCAGACCTCAACGGATTAATGACAGCAGAGCCTTCATCAAATTCATAACCCGAGCTCAACAATTCATGGCAAATAACTGATGCATCTCCAAAAGTAGGAAGCTTCCTTCCACTTCTTTAAATGTCACCAGGATGCTCCTGATTTTATTTCCAATCCCAACAATCATAACTTCTTTTCTGGCTGCTGTAAGCTCAGCCACTTCACTTTTCTGCTTGGCAACTGAGGAATGAACAGCACCACAAAGCCCTCAATCTGAGGATACCCCAATAATAAGGTGTTTCTTCTTGCCCTCAGAGACCTAAGTATCAGCTTTCTCATAGAGAGCCAGAGACCCCACTTCAGATTTCCAAGCTGGTTTCTGCTCCCTCTCTGCTCGGGCATATTTTGCTGCTGCTACCATGTTCACAGACTTGGTAATTTGCTGGTTTTGATTGGCTTCAGTTGCCTGGTAATATCTTTCAAAGTTGTCCTATTTTGAAATTGGGTCCATTGTGACTGCATCGCCCAAACTGAGACAACGAGGTTTGCGGGAGAAAACATGATGGTGCGGCCTTGTTGAAGGTCAGGCAGACAGACACCCTTTCTCTTTTTAATGCAATGGCTAACAGCCAATTTTGTTTGTTTCATTTCATCTTTAATACCTTCACAGAGGCAAGCACTTCTGAAGAAGGTAAAGCATCTTATATTTAAGAACACGGAAGAGGTTTTTTTGTCTGCCAAATGCCTCACAGGAAAATGCCGGTGAAGGGCTATATTAAGTTTCTGTGATTTCTAGTAAACAGTATCACATTGCTGTTCCTGGTTTGATCATTCTCATGAACAGAGTTTGCTTCATTCTTAGTTATCTCTATTAATGATATCTATGCCAAAAGAACTATAACCTTTGGTTGTTAACGACCACCTAAAACGACTTACGACTTAAGTCTCAGAAATATTTTTCAAAGGTTAGCTTTTCCTTGCTCACTCAAATGGAAAGTAAAGCTGCTTGATCTTTATGAGTAATATTAATAACACCACTGCAAGAATATGAGGTGTATATCAAACAAAAGATTTCAATACCTGCACCACTGCTTCCCTTCACAGGCAGAGACAAGCAGAGTGCACAAGGAGGTTGCACTTTTCTCCTGCTCTGCTCAGATAAACTCATATGCTAACACAGACTTGTTAATAGGCGGATTAAAGTGTAAATAAGTAAAAGAAATGTCATCATAAGCCAACTCCAACACCAGCATGTGCCAAGCTAGCATCTGGAATGTATGGTTAAATTATCTCCTTGGGAGTTTTGGGGTTCAAAGTTGCTGCTGAGAAAAATGTCTCAGAAACGAAGACTATCTACTGATATTTGAGGAGAAAAAGGAATAGCTATTTTAAAGCAAGAGGCCAAAACAATTAAAAAAAAAAAATAGATGGCCACAAAATTTAAGAGGGAAATCCCTGCATAATCCTGTCAGATGTCAAAAGGGGTCTAGTAAATGTGGAAGTTAGCAGCTGACTTAATATGAGACTATGCCATGATCAAAGAAAGATCATTTTGTTGGTATTCTAGAACAGTTTCAAGTTAAATAAAAATTGCATGCTAAAAGTCTTATTTGTAAGACTGATTTTAGTGTACACAGTACGCAGTTACTCTTCCTCTGTACATTTTTTTACTCCTCTTTTCATTGTCAGTATATCTCTATTCCCAATCTTTCATTAGCTGCTTTTGACAAGGACTAAGGATGACAAAAGAAGAATTGATGCCTTTTAGTTGTGGTGCTGGAGAAGAGTCTTGAACATACTGTGGACTGACAAGAAAATAAATAGGCCTATCTTAGAGAGGGCAAAATCAAGTTTCTCCTTGGAAGCTAAGATTTTGAAGCTCCGTCTCACATACTTTGGGCATGTGGCCTGGAGAGACTGGTCCTTGTAGAAGGACATCATGGTTGGAAGGGTGTAGGGATGGCGCAGGACAGGAAAACCCTGGATGAGATGGACTGATACAGTAACAAGGGCAATAGGAGTAGGAATTAGTGGGACTGGCTCAGGACAGGGCAGGCTTCAGAGCTGCTGTACACAGGGTTGCTATGGGTCACAGGCAATTCAACGGAACCCAACAACAATAATTATCTTCCTTTGTCTAATATGTCCTTCTTTGTCAACTACCTGGATTTAGAGGGATTCATCCCTATGAATTTATTAATTGGTTTAGTAGCAGCTACATTTTCTGAAGTCTTGTTTATTACGTGTTACAACATGACTAAGCTCTCTTGGCCTAGTGGGTAAAGAGTTGCAGTGCCAATCCAAAGGCAGGCGGTTTAAATCCATCCACTAGCTGTTCTGAGGAAGAAAGATGGGGGTAATCTGCCAGGAGATTTACAGCCTCTGAAAACCCATAGGGGATCAGTTCTGACTCAATGGCCCATAGTAACAACAAACAACACTGCTGCACCTCAAAAGCATTACTGTAAATGAAGGAAGCTACATACACTAGGTAATATACTGCATGATTTAATGGTATGAAATGCCCAGAACAGACACGTCTAGATAAGACAGGCAGAAAGAAGCCCTGGAGGTACAAAGATTAAGAGTTTGGCTGTTTGACACAATTAGAACAAAAGATTGATAGTATGAATATACCCATCCAAGTGGTTGCCTGGGGTTAGAGGGTAAAGAGCAATACAAAGCGGAATGAAGGGGATGACAGTTTTAGAAATTGTTTTCCTTAAGGCTTTTAGTCTTCCTTGTGAGGTTTTTAAAGTGTGCAGCTGTTTGAACACTTTTAAAAAAAATGCATAAAGATATTTGTACCTCAGTAACAGATTGTAACTATCTTCAAGACCTGGGTACAATCTGACTTCAAAATATCAGTTTAGTGCTTTATAAACACAATTTCCACAAAAGAGGCTGATATGTGCCAACATGTGTCAAGGTAAGTGGTATAATCAATAGAAAGTGAATTTTTACAGTTAAGATTCTGGGTTCCTCCTGTTCATGTTCCAGGTGTTTCATACTTTATGGAACATTACTCAATTCAGAGAATGCCAGGTTATTTAATTATTTTTTTTATTAAAAACTACAAAAAGGCCTCTATATTTTCATTGTTGAGATTTAAAAAACAGCTCTGTATAGAGTTTGAGATTTTTCAGAATATTTTAACAAAGATATTTATTTGAACAAAAGTATCCAAACCTTCTTATTTGTTATGTAAATATATGTACCTTACATTATAAGATAACGCTGCTTCACCCAAACAAAAAACCAAAGTGAGAGGACAGACATGTATTAAATGCTTAGGAATCAAGATCCAGATAAAGGGACCCTATTATGCTAGTTGTTTGTGCTGTTGCTGTGTATTGTCAAGTAAGAAATGACCTGCAGTTGACCTTCTGGGTTTTCAAAGGCAGTAAGTAGAATTCATGGGAGGAAACTGCACATCTTTCTCTCACTGGGCAGCTGGTAGATTTGAAATGCGTACTTTTGGGATGGTAGCACAATTCCTTACTAGTAAGCCACCAGAGTATCAATAAAACAGTATTGAAAAGCTTATCAAAAGGAGACCTTGTGCTCGCTTCGGCAGCACATATACTAAAATTGGAACGATACAGAGAAGATTAGCATGGCCCCTGCGCAAAGATGACACGCAAATTCATGAAGCGTTCCATATTTTCGACCCTGAAATTAACCAGTCTGTAACGAAGGCTACCTCCTTTCACCTACAAATTTTGTCTTTGGATACAAAGCTAAGTGGATAGTCCTTACGGAGGGACTGTTTAAAAAAAAAAAAAAAGGAGACCTTGAGAATTGGAAGAATATCCTTTGCTCATGGATAGGAAGACTCAATATTGTGAAAATGGCAATACTACCAAAGGCAATTTACACGTTTAATGCAATCACAATACAAATACCAATCCCATTCTTTAACGAGATGGAAAAGGCAATCTCCAGTTTCGTTTGGAATGGAAAGAAGCCCTGAATACGCAAAGCACTCCTTAAAAATAGAAGAAAGGTAGGAGGTATCTCACTCCCCGATTTCAAATCCTACAACACTGCCGTGGTGGTAAAGACAGCATGGTACTGGTACAATGACAGACACATGGACCAATGGAATAGAATAGAATAGAATAGTGAACCTGGAGATCAGCCCATCTATCTGTGGTCAACTGATTTTTGACAAGGAGATGAAATCAGTTAAGTGAGGAAATGACAGCCTTTTTAACAAATGGTGTTGGCAAAATTGGAAAAGTATCTGCAAAAGATTCAAGCAAGAGCCACACCTCACTCCATATACAAAAACCAACTCAAGGTGGATCATGGACCTGAGACTAAAACCAAGGACTATAAACTTCATTAAAGTAAAACTGGGAACAACGCTAGAAGTCCTAATCCACAACATAAACAGTCTTTCAAATATCCTGAAAAACCTACAACCAGGAGAAGATGAAATAGATGAATGGGATCTTCTAAGAATCAAATCCCTATGCACATCCAAGAACTTCTCCAACAGGGTTAAAAGGAAAGGCACAGACTGGGAAAAAGTATTAGGGAATGACATATCAGATAAGGGACTTATAGCCAGAATTTATAAAATACTTGGGCACCACAACAAGATAAAGCTAAATAATTCAACAGAAAAATGGGCACAGGATATGAACAGACACTTCACCGAAGAAGACATTCAGATGGCCAACAAGCACATGAAGAAATGTTCAAAATCCCTAGCTCTAAGGGAGATGAAAATTAAAACAACTATGAGATATCATCTCACCCCAGACAGAATAGCAAAATTTAACAGAAGAGCAAGCAACAAATGCTGGCGAGGTTGTGGAGAAACTGGAACCCTTATTCACTGTTGGTGGAAGTGTAAAATGGTGCAACCACTGTGGAAGGTGGCATGGCGCTTTCTCAAAAAGTTGCAAATAGAGATACCATTTGACCCAGCAATTCCACTACTAGGAATATACCCCAAAGAGACCATAACTGACATCCAAGCAGATATATGCACACCCATGTTTATCAGCTGGAAACAACCTAAGTGCCCATCAACAAATGAATGGATAGAGAGGCTGTGGTATAGTCACACAATGGAATACTACACTGCACTGAAAAACAAGGAACTCACGCAATATTAAAAATGGCTGACTCTGGAGGACATTATGCTGAGTGAAGTATCTCAATCACAAAAGGATAAATACTGCATGGTGCCACTGTTGTAAAACAGGACTGACTTTGAGGTTGGGAAGAGACCGAGAATGATGGGTTCTATAATGTATATGCATTGAAACAGATGAGAGAGAAAACGGTTTAAAAGGGATATTGATTCGGTATTTTTGTCATGACAGGAGTATAGAGAAGGCTACATGGTGGAGTGAACCTGGGGGAGGGATTGTAAAACAATGAAATAATTTTTCTTTTACTTTTCCAAGAAGGTAGTGTACTAGGGGGGAGGTTTGGGAGTTGAGGAAAGTGGAACAATGAATGAATGGAAATCCAAAGTGTCTGTAAATTTTTACTGAAGTTAATAATAAATTTAAACTAAAAAAAGAAAAGCTTATCAAGAGCTTTAAAATGTGCTTACTTTCCAGCAGCAATTCTACTTCTAGGAATTCACTGTGAAGAAATGACTGTTCAGAGGCAATGATATATATGCAACAAGAATGTTCATTATTATTTACAACAGAAAAAAACTAGAATAAGGTGTCTAACAATAGGAAACTGGCTAAATAAAAGTACTGTCTAGCCATATATATAGCTTTGAAAACGAAGATGTGAAAATAAATTTACTGATCTGTAAAGATATGAATATTTTTTGGAATGAAGAAAAGTTTTAAAACAGTGTGACTATTCTTTCCCATATGCAAAATGTGTTTACTTATTTTGGTATATCAGTATCTATGATTTCTGTGTATATAAACAAAGGCTGAAGGCCAATACACCAAAAAGTTACCTGTATACCTCCTCACATATTAACACGGCTAAGTTCCAAAGATCAGGCTGTTATGTGAAAATTGGCATTGTGTGAAAAGGGGAGATGATCATATATCTTTATATAAACGCCAAATTATACTGTTATATACCTGTTAAACCACTGAGGAATTAGAGCACGGCCACGTTGACAAATAACCTAGATCATCACAGCCAGTGTCAATCTTACCAAGCACCTTGATATTTGCTACTCTAAACATGTATCATTAATTTGGAAAACAGTAGGAGAATAACGATATTTTATTACTATAGTAAATGTGGAATGTTGAATGATGAGGCTGAGTTGCTAAGTGAGGAGTAGGTGTAAATATTTACAGAGCAAGAGGAGAGAAGTGACTTGGCTTTATGATTATTTGTAATTCCGTATGTTTGTAACTAAACCTGCTCCTTTACAGTTAAAAGAAAAACAAATGATTCAAAGAAGTTGATGAGTCTGAGTAACCATCTATGTAGCATCCTGGGGCCGGAGGCATTGACGACTTAATTTGGACCATATAAGTATGCTTAGTTCCATCATAGGGAAGTTGTTCTTCCGAACTGGGAACATGCACAAAAAAACAGCTCTGCAGAGTATACAAAACACACTGATGCTTGTTCTGGTCAGATCTCTATGGTCCCAGATTACGTAGCTGTGACGTAAATACACAGTTTTGCCTTAACAACTCATACTTCCTTCTCTACAAAAGAGGAGCAATGTGGAGGCTGGTCCCCTAGTGCAATATCTCTGTATCCACTCTTATCTATTCTAGGCCAGGAGGAGCAGGTAAGCTAAGAGTGCCATGTGTCATCAGAAGAGAGAACCAACAGTTGCCCTCAGAAATGGTGTGTCAGTAGTTCGGATGTGAAGGTTAAAAGGGCAGGCTCCAGAGTCAGACTGTCACTTATCAGCCATGTGACCTCAGATAAAGTAACCTGACTCATCTGTGTTTCTTCATGTGTAAAATGGGAATATCATAGTGGTTCTAAAGTTAAAAGGAAGTAATACTTGCAAAGCATTTACAATGATAATCTCAGGCACATAGAAAGCCCTTATAAACATGAATTACTGTTAATACTATTAATAACATTAAAGTAATAACAACCATTCTTGCATCAGTAACTTACAATTCCTGTTCTCTACTCATCTGTTCTTCTGACACAATCTAGAATAAATAGGCTTAGTATAATTTTTAAATTTCATTTTACTTCATCAATTTTACGATCAGAAATAAAATGGTATATAATAAAATTATATGATAAACTTAATCTGGAATAACATTTTAAGGTGCTGATTCAGTAAATCTTTAAGAAACAAGTTTCAAAAAGCAGGATGATTGCCACACAGCAGAGAAAACAGAGGACATGGAAAGTGCCTAATAACACTTCCTGAATGGACTGCGTAAACAGACAGATTTTAAAAGTCATCAACATCTCATCATGAATATTCTATGCTTTGATTGCATCCCAGTTCCCCTTCATTGCAGAATTACAACTGAGGTTTTAGATGCGTTCAAGAAGCATACTTAGTCAAAGGCTACAACAGATTTGATGGAACTGAGACCAAATCATTATAAGGAGGATTATGATCAGACAGCACAAGTGAAAAGGCCATGTTTTAAAAAAAGAGAAGCTTAAGATGTTCTCCTCTGTACTTACCCCCTTGCTCTTCCCACAACATCTTTTTTCTCTAGCCAATGTTGTCCTTGTTTATAGAGGCCCCGGTCATCAACTGCATTATTATCTCCTTTGGTCAAAAACTTGATATGTCCATTTTGCCTTAAAAAAACCAAGAGAAGCCCAACTTATCAAATGCTTTTGATAGCTATTAGATAGTACTTCAATAGCTGTATGAAAGCACAAAATTTACTCTTGTTCACTAAAAATTCCTGTGGCACTGTGATAGTTTACCATCATTCTTCAAAATAATTATTTCGCTAACAGGATGTTAGTAGCTGTGTTGCTTTTAATAGGGAAAAGACCAAAAGCAAAGTCCAACATTATGGAACTGAAATTCTATGCAAGCATTAAAAATGAGACCTCTCTTGCTTTTATTTTATTCTTGACATGGAGACTTTCTAACATTCACAAAATTAGATATAACAGTACAACAAGTCCCCAAGTACCTATCTATCCCTCGGTTCCAGTAATTGTTAATTTATGGGCAAGTCTGTTTCACCCACACACCTATCTATTTTAAATCTAATCTTAGGTATATCATCTCCAAGTGTTTCTGTAAAGAGCATCACTGGGGATATTGTTCTTGTTTTGTTTTTTAAAGCATAAGTATTATAAACAGAAAAAGAAAGAACTATGAAAGCTTCACGATACCAAAACTAAACCATTCCAGTTGCCATCAAGAGAATTCCGACTCACAGCAAACCCAGGTTTGAACCCAGGGTTGAATCGCTCCACAGAAATTCTTTAGGCGCAATCTTTACAGGAGTTGACCCAACCATCTTTCTTGCAGGGTAGGGTACTTTCACTGGGCAGGTTTGAACTGCCAGCCTTGAGATTAGCATCAAGTACAAACTGAACAACTCAAGGACTATTTCACTCAAATTTACTGAGTGGAAAAAAAAATTAGATCTACAGTATAAACTAATTTCTTACATTAAAAGAAAGAAAACTACCAATTTTCTGGAAATACAGAGGGAAGGAACATGCATATTACACCACTCCACAGGATGTGACTGGCTGTGGCAAATGACAGGATAACTCTCTTTCTTCAATCAACAAATTTCAAGGAAAAAAGAAAACAGAAGGAACTGGCAAAGGAAGAGATGTTAAAGCCTTATCAATTGGTTGCATCTAAGGATCTTCTTTTGCATATAGATTCAAGCTGTTGGGAAAAAAGATATGACACAATTGGGGATTTGACCCAGTAGTGGAAATTCAATGACATAAAAGAATTTTTTTCTTTTTCCAGATATAGCCACGTTAATTGTAGTTTTATCTATCTATCTATTTATATCTATGGGGGGTTTTGGTAGGTATTTATGGAAATATTTCCAGTTGTCATATACTGTGTATGAGTAGATTAAAAATAAAGGGGGGGGGGAAAGGGGAAAGAAAAGAGTGTGGATGGGTCAGAACTGGTTGTAGATTAACATTAGGAAAGCTTGTGAAAGCTGGACCCTGTGTAAAGTGGTAACCTATCAGAGAAGGAATGTCCAAATAATTTTCACTAAAAGGAGCAAGAGAGAAGTGGTAAGACTGCATGCACCCTGTGAAAGGCAGAAAACTCTGAGAAGATCTGGGGGAAAAGGTGGTCCCACTGTGTTTCAGATTTCACTGTAATTGTTGGGACTAAATGATAGGTACATAAGAACTCATCAGAATGCTCTGGTTTTGTGGATGTTAGATATTTTCTAAATTTAAAAAGTTAAAGAAATAGAAAACAGCAAATAAGCCACAATGCCTATGGCTGCTTTTTTAAAAGATTACTGTATCTTCTATTTGTATCTCCAACAAACATGGATTTCTTTCATATTAGGTTAAAAAAGTTGTAATAATAAAGCCTTTAATTCTTCAGGTATGTCAGTGTTTATAAAAAAACACACCCTTTTTTTACTAGAATACTTTAATTCAATCACAGAACCATGATGTTTTCAGTAATTATAAAATATAACTGAAAGCAAAAGAAATTTTGCAGGTGAAGATGATCAGCTTAAATATAATTCAAGTTTGGGTTAACCACTCTACTAGAAAGAAGACAATTAGCTTCAGATTGCTACTAACATTCACTTACGATTCCAAGTAAGCAACTGGTTCATTTAGACATTAAATCTGCAGATAAAACTAAATTGAGAGGTGCTGCAAACACCAAAGACAGATAAGTGCAAACAGTCACATTAAAAATAAGATTCCAGTTAGGGGGGAAAAAATGCAAATATATACAGAGAAAAAGAATCCGTACCTGACAACTCAAAGTGAAATAATATCTGAAAACTCCTAGAGGGTAAAAGAAGGAAGGTGTCAAGAGAGGCTAGCTGTAAAGAGTAAAATTTAGGACCAGCAGAAAGGAAGATTCTATTCAAACATAAAAATAACACCAGCCCCACAAGTACAGAAAAGCAGAATCAGATATGTGGAGAGGAAAGCTGAGAGATGGGAAACTTTCCAGGGAAGGGGAGTGGGGTGGGAAAGAAGGAAATGGAAGCTTCTGGAGTCCTGGGCTGTGCCCACCCCAGATCTGATTTGCCAACACAACAAGCACATACAACCTAAGAGCTGAAACTAGGTCAGAACATTATACTTTTCTGGAAAAGCAGAAGTCTCTTTTCTCAATTTATTGTGATAGAACAAATATTCTCTCATGGCAATCAGCTCTCAGTAAACAAGTTCTCAAGACTTACTTGAGAACTTGATACCTCATGAGTCCTAAATACTGACTGAAGACATATATGTATATAGGACTTTTCTTCTGCTAGCACAGGTATCAGACAGCAGACCCCGCAGACCCACCCTATTTTCTCAGGTAATCGGAGACGCCAAAAGCCCACGACATCCGTTCCAGCCTGCGGCCCTCGGGCCAAGAAAAGCCTATCTACACAGCAAGTCTACAGGATGCATCACCTTTAACCGATAAATATTGCGACTAAACTTCAGAGACACTGATCCCAACATAAGGAACTACCATCAGCTGCTGTGTTTGAAATCACAGAAGCCATTGAAGCTTCACATATAAGTTATTAGATGGAGGGCTGGTGAAAGGGAGATAGATGTGAAGGGAGGGGGTAGAAGTGGATGGATATCCTGTGGGATGGTGAAGCAGGAAATAAGTGTGTAATGGTGCATGTGAGAAAAGCAGGGCCAACACTGACACTAAAGTTAACTCCGCAATAAGGGATATACCTTTAACTTGCTGGTCTGTCTAATACTTCTCTAAATCTGAACATTCATATTGAGACAGACTAGGAAGAAGGATTGGCCATCCACTTCTGAAATAGCAGGCCTCTGAAAACCCTATG
>NW_006399791.1:6072044-6074837 GCF_000299155.1 Elephantulus edwardii | reverse complement strand
CTGAGGCTCCGTCTAACATACTTTGGACATGTTGTGAGGAGAGACCGGTCCTTAGAGAGGGACATCATGCTTGGGAGGGTGGAGGGACGGCGCAGGAGAGCAAGGCCCTCTATGAGGTGGATTGATTCAGTGACTAGGATAATTGGGATGGGAGTGTCAGAGACAGTGCGACTGGCACAGGACAGAGCAGAGTTTAGGGCTGTTGTACATAGGGTCGCTATGAGTCGCAGCCGACTCGTTGGCACATAACAACAACAACAACAGCAGCACAGGTATTAAATATTCATTATTATTATTATTACCCAAGAAGCTCAGAGCACTTACAATGTCATTTATCCATTTTACCACTGTGCCAATGTTTGGATGGAGGAAATAACCACTTTGTAGATAAGGGGGGGGGAAGGATTGAAAACGCCAAATGGACACAGACTAACATGTTAGAAGTGACAAAAGAAAGCTCAGCAACAAGGCACCCTAACGGTAAAAATTTTCCTTTCAAATAACTTATGCTCATGTTTAATAATCAAACTATAATACTTCATATGGAGTGAAATGACTAAATGTTTATTAGACTGAGCTACAAAACAAGAGTTAGAGAAAATGTTATTAAGAACAGTAGATTAACAGGTCAAGATGAGGCCTCAGCTAAGAGAATGAAGTCAACAGAAAAGGTGTAAAAGCAATCTTATCTTTCAAAAGAAAGAAAAAAATCAGTAAGATTCATTACTTTCCAGTTTTTTCCCAAGTCAGCTACTTTGGATGACAATGGAAAACAAGAGACTTAAGTAAGGAGAGAGGAGACTCCAAGATGAGCTTTCTTAACGCCTTGCCACAGTATCACCTCACAGCCATCAATTGGTAATTCTTAATTTTTTCTTAAACTGGGAAACATTTCCAATTTTTATTCTTAAAATTATGAATCAAAACTGAAAAAGGTGTTTTTTTAGATGAACCACTTTTGAACCAGAGGGATATTTTGGAAAGTTCACAAGAACATATTGGCCTAGAAATCTAGTTTAACTGTGGTTGCTCAACAGAAAATACATCCTGCATTTTCTCCAACTTCTGCCTTCTATTTGCCTATTTTCCAACTTGCTGAGATTTGGCTTTATGTTCAAGATTTTTTCCCAAGCAATTACTCTGGAAGGTAGTATGGCACTTTCTCAAAAAGTCAGAAATACCATTTGACCCAGCAATTTCACTACTGTGAATATACCCTAAAGAAACCAGAACTACCACCCAAACAGATATATGCACACCCATGTTTACTGCTGCTTTGTTCACAACAGCAAAGAGTTGAAAACAACCCAACTGCCCATCAACTAACAAATGGATAGAGAAGTTGTGGTATATTCACACAATGGAATACTATGCAGCACTGAAAAACAATGAACTCAAAATATTCTTCAAAATGGGTGGCCCTGGAGGACATTATGCTGAGTGAAATATCTCAGTTACAAAAGGACAAATACTGCGTAATGCCACTATTATAAAACAGGACTGACATGGGGGTTGGGGAGAAACTAAGAAAATGTACACGGCATTGAAAAAGATGAGGGAGAGAACTGTATAAAAGGAATATATGATTAGGTATTACTGTCATGACAAGAGTCCAAAAAAAGACCTGCACAGTCAAGTGGACTGGGGTGGGGGACGACTGTATAACAATGAAAGAAATATTTTTCCTCCCCCAAAGAGGAAAGCGAACTGGCGGGGGTGGGAGGGAGGCAGGGAGGAAAATGTGCAGCAATGAATGCAAGGAAATCCAAGTTCTCTATAAACTTTCATTAAAAAAATAATTTTTCCTGATCTTTATCTACTTTCAGTCTGGTGATAACCATCTTGCTTGGGTGAATGCCCACAGCCAAGGGAAAAAATATTTGGCAATGACATATCTGATAAAAGACATCTACTAAATTTACAGAATACTCCAGTACCTCAACCAGAAAAAGGTAAACAACCCAATCACAAAATGGGCACAGGATATAAATTGACCACCAAAGAAGACATTCAGAAGGCAAACACATGAAGAAATGTTCAAAATCCCTAGCTATCAGAAAGATGCAAATCAAACTATCTATGAGATATCATCTCACCCTAGGAACAATAGCAAAGTTCAACAAGGCAGCAAACAACAAATGCTGGCAAGGTTTTTCACAGATTGGAACTCTTACTCACTGCTGGTGGGAATATAAAATGGTGCAATCACTACAGAAGGCAGTCTGGCACTTTCTGAAAAAAGTTGGAAATAGACATACCATTTGACCCAGCAATTCCATTACTGGAATATAACCTAAAGAAACCAGAGTCAGGACATGACTCAAACATATGCATGTACGTCCATGTTTATTGCTGCATTATTCACAATAGCAAATCAATGGAAGCAACCCAAATGCCCACCAATAAACAAATGGACAGAAAAACTATGGTACATTCACACAATGGAATATTACGCAGCACTGAAAAATAATAAACTTGTAAAATAATACATAACATGGAGAGCATGGAGGATATTATGCTGGGTGAGGTATCTCAGACACAAAAAAACAAATACTGCATAACACTGTTGTTGTTATGTGCCATCGAGTCGTTTGCAACTCATAGTGACCCTATGTACAAAAGCCCTAAACCCTGCTCTGCCCTAAACCCTGCTCTATCCTGTGCCAATCGCATGTCCTCTGACACACACATCTCGATTACCCCAGTCTCTGAATCAATCCACCTCATAGAGGGTCTTCCCCTCCTGCGCTGTCCCTCCACCTTACCAAGCATGATGTCTCTCTCCAAGGACCT
>NW_006399791.1:6069671-6071644 GCF_000299155.1 Elephantulus edwardii | reverse complement strand
ATCCTGATGCTACCAATTGGTCCAATGGTGAGAATCTTTGTCTTCTTGACATTGAGCCTCAGTCCATACTGAAGGCTTCATAACACTACTGTTTTAAAATAGGACAGTCATGGGGGGGATTGAGAAGACAATGGGAAAACAGTGGATGGATAGATAATGAACACTGCAATAGATAAGATGGGTGGAAGAACTGTCTGAAAGGAATATATATGTATGACAATCTGGAATAAGGTGCATTGTGGGGAGGTCTAGGGGCGGGGCGGGGGGGGAGAGGGAAAGAATATGCAACAGTGGGAAAAATTTTTTCCATTTATAAAGGTATATTAAATAAACAGAAGTAAATGAAGAAAGAGAAAAATGGTTAGTTTCATAATTATACCTCTGCTGTTCTTAAATATAATTTTTATTTCTGATAATGAGGCTAGCACCAAAGAAACTATTAGCTGCAAAAATCAGCCTGAAAACATTTACTACTAAAACTTAATCCACTTTTGTTGCAATTTGGTCTAATATTAATCAGATACTATTAAATTAAGTATATTTCCAATCAGGTAACTCAGCCTATCCCAAATGAAAAAGGAAATTAGAAACTGAGTATTAGTAAGGTCTGCTATTTAAACAGGAAGCCCTGGTGACAAAGAGGTAAGGAACTGCACTGTCAACACACAGGTACTTGGTTCAAAACCACCAGCTGCTCCATATGAGAAACACAGGCAGTCTCCTTTGCTGCAATTTACTACTCTGAAAACCTGTGGGAGGGTAACCTATGGTTCAGTTCTGACTCTACATTATACCACCACCACCATCACCACCATATCTAAACAGATACCAGTTGGAGATATCTCAAGAGTCTAAAATAAATGACAAAAAAATTTCAAGATAACCAGTAACAGAGTTTTAAATTTTTAACATTCTGGAAAAAAATTATGCTGAAAATTTAAAAAATTTAACCCAGTATATGCCACTGAATTTCCCTTAAAACAAGATAAGCTGTTTTGAAAGAAACTGTGCATTTCAGTTAATGTCAAAGTACCATAATGGGAAAATGGCCAATTTCTGCTCTAGCCATAGCAGGGCCTGGCCATAATCTGGTTCTCTTTGAGAAGATTCCTAGCTCAGGTGGCCTAGTCCATAGTGTGCTGCAAGGCTAACCCAAACGTAGAGTCTTTCTGCTGGTTCAAATAGATCAGCTGCTCTCCAGGCACAAGATGGCCCATTCCCTACAGTGCAATTTACAGCATCTAAAAATTTGCTGCAAGGTCAGCTAAAATTCTGCTCCAACTTCAAGGTAATGAATGAATGAGTGAATTAGTTCAGGGAAAGGTTAGTATCTATTTATTCACAAACTACAAACTCATTTTGAGACTCTGAAGAGTATCATCTTTACTGAACTAACTAATCTCTACAATTCCAAAACAAATTTCTATAAACTTAACCAACATAAAATAAAATAAAAATTCTTAAAAACTTTCTTTCTCAGCCAATAAGCTTTAGAGTGACTTTTTAATTATAATTTTCAAAATACATAATAATATTCAGGGAAAGAAAAAGTACTATGGTCTTTATTCTATCAATGGAAAAACTCTTCTAAACTGGAACTGTCACCGAGTTTTGTTGTGTTTTTTTTGTTGTTTTTTTTTTAAAGATGCAACCCCAGAGGCGTGCAGTTCGAATCCACCAGATGCTATGCTGGAGAAGGAGGGACAATCTCCTCCTGTACCAGTTAGATCTGATTTGACGGTACACACACACAAAATAATTTAACCCCCCCACCCCACCAAAAAAACCAAAACAAAACGGTTGAGTGTTTCCCTATTCTTTTACAGAAATAAACTACTCAAGAAAATTTCAAGATTATGGTGCAACCACTGTGGAAGGTGGTATGGCGCTTTCTCAAAAAGTTGCAAATAGAGATACCATTTGACCCAGCAATTCCACTACTGGGAATATACCCCAAAAAGACCATAACTGAC
>NW_006399791.1:6054437-6069551 GCF_000299155.1 Elephantulus edwardii | reverse complement strand
ATATTATTCAAAATGGGTGACCTTGGAGGACATTATGCTGAGTGAAGTATCTCAGTCACAAAAGGACAAATACTGCATGGTGCCACTGCTGTAAAACAGGACTGACATGAGGGTGGGGGGGGACTGAGAAAGATGGGTTCAATAATGTATATGGCATTGAAACAGATGAGGGAGAAAACTATTTAAAAGGGAAAAGTGATTAGGTATTTTTGTCATGACAGAAGTCCAGAGTGAAGGCTGCATAGTGGAGTGGACCTGGGGGAGGGTTTGTAAATAATGAAAGAATTTTTCTTTTACTTTTCCAAGAGGGTAGTGTACTAGGAGGGAGGGTTGGGAGGGGAGAAAGTGAAACAATGAATGAATGGAAATCCAAGGTCTCTGTAAATTTTCACTGAAATTAATAATAAATTTTTTAAAAAAGGAAAAAATTTCAAGATTACGAAAAGTCTTATTTAGAACTTCTTCATAAGCAAGGATCTAAGTTACTTCCCCTATTTCACTCCCACCCCCAGTGTTCAAGACACATCTCTACAGTCTTTCATTTGCTTCTTTCTAAGTTTTCCTAATAGAAACACTACAGATCTTAAACGGAAAAAGTAAAGACTATGAACCTTGACAAGGGATCATAGGCTTAAATATCAAAAGGATCTTCTAATTCACCTTGCTGAACACCTACATTCCAGAAACTAAGGCCCAGACAGCTGAAATTATTTGCTTTGTTGCTATGTCCCACTATCATGTACAGAGTCTAAAGGTTTTAAGGAAGTCCTTTCTGATTCTAAAAGTCTATATATAAAGTAATTAACACAGATATTAGAAATTTTCTTTAGAATTTTAACAAGTTTACACATTTATTCTTCCTTGAAATGCCTCTTAGGTAATCCTGGATTTTGCGTCTTTTTTCTTTTTTAAGTCAGAAATTATCTCATTCCATTATACTGGCAGATACCACATGAAATCAACCTTTTTATCAGTTTTGGGAAGTTGTATACAGAGTTTTAGAAGCAGGAGTGGCATCCACTTCCTAAACAACATGCCTCTGGAAACTCTATGAACTTTGATAAATGTCCATAGTTGTAGAGAGGCTTCAGGTCTTTTGTTCATAGGGTCGCTATGAGTCATGCTTAATTCGACAGCAATCAATAACAACAAAAACATACACAGGGTTAGTTATCAGGCTGGGAAGCAGAGGCGGTTGTTACGTGCCATCAATTGAAATGGGCTCATACCTGAGATTTTTCAGAGACTGTAAATCACACAGGAGGAGACTGCCCATCTTTCTCCCCAAAAGGAGCTGGTGGATTCAAACTGCCTGCCTTTGGATTAGTAGTGTAACATCTTACCCACTAGGCCACTAGAGCTTCCTGGGTTGTTGCTGGCCTTCGAGTCAAGCATGACTTATAGCAACCCTATGAACAAAAGGCCTGAAGCCCCTCTATAACTATCGACATTTATCAAAGTTCAGAGTTTCCAGAGGCATGATGTTTACAGAGTAGATGCCATTCCTGCTTCCAACCCTGTCATAGTATGTTATTATAATGTGCCATTGAGTCACCTGTGAAGTATAGCAACCCTGGACAGCAGCTCTGAACCCTTTCCTGTCCTAAGCCTGTCTTACTAATTCCGATACAACAA
Organism: Elephantulus edwardii; assembly: GCF_000299155.1. NCBI lineage: Eukaryota > Metazoa > Chordata > Mammalia > Macroscelidea > Macroscelididae > Elephantulus > Elephantulus edwardii. Next base: position 6,067,916 of record NW_006399791.1, on the reverse strand, counting down.
CCTCCATTGCCCCAGGTACTGTATCATGCCATCTCATCCAGGGTCTTCCTTCTCCTGTGATGTCCATCCACCCTTCTGAGCATGATGTCCTTCTCCAAGGACTTATCTCTCCTGGCCATGTGCCCAAAGTAAGTGAGATGGAGCTTCAAAATCCTAGCCTCCAAGGAGAAACTTCGTTTCAAGGCAAATCTATTTGTTTTTTTGGCAGTTCATGGTATGTTCAAGACTCTTCTCCAGCACCACAACTAAAAGGCATCTATTTTTCTTTCATCCTTAGTCACTGCTCAACTCTCTGAAGCATAACAAATAATTGAGAAGACCATGGCCTGAATTAGGCGCACCTTTGTATCTATCGAGACTGACATCGTTGTTACTCAGCACTCTGGAGAGGTTCTTGACAGCAGATTTTCCCAATGCAATTCATCTTTTGATTTCCTGACTGCTGGTGCTAAGAGTGTTGATTGTGCTTCCTGGGTAGTATAAAGAACCTAAGAAAAATCACTCAGGGCAGGGAGGAGGGTAGAATTAATAAATAACTATCTACATTTTCCCATTTATCCAGATGCTCATAAATCTTCAGATGTTTGTAAGAATGGACTGAAGGGAGACTTCTGGGTAAGACTATAGACTAGGTACACAAAAGCCCATAACATTCTTTAGCCAAGAGGCTAAATCAAAGATAACAGAAAGGATTATCCTGGAACCCCAGGTCTGACAATAAAAAGACAGTAACAGTATCAGTCATATATATACTTCCTTCAGTCTCAGCCATCAGGCAAGAGTAAAGACCAGCTCCTGCTCCACTTGATCAACAGGAGACTGCAAACAACAGTGACCCAGTCTGCTCTCAAGTACAGTGAGCAGAGAACTGCACATGTATATTCATTCTCTATTAGACTCACCAGAAGACAGGATGTGCAACACTAAGAATTTCAAAATAGCAAGTGATATAACACACTTGCATGCTTAAGCAGATGTATCAAAACAAAATAATAGTTAGACCAGAACACTACAAAGTTTTAGAGACAATAAATAACTTTAAACTACTCAAAACATCAGGATAAGGTGGTACAAAAAGTAGCCAAAATAAAAAACTACAAAACCTTTGAGAAGAAAAGCTACTGGAATTTCATGATAGGCATTCAAAAGGATGATAGTTAGGTGTCTTCTACAAAACAAAACAAAAAACACAAACATACTAGGAATTCTAGAAAAACTAAAAAAAACCCCCACCCTTCCAAACCCAAACTATAAAAGACCAAATAGATAAAATAATTGGAAAATTAGATACAATAAAAACCTAGCAAATTGAAATTTTGACTATTAAGACTAAACTAAAAATATTAGAAACAGATAATATACTAGAAGAACAAGAGTAGAGCTGAAGAAATAGAAAACAGAATTAGTGAACTGTAGGACAAATTCCACAACAGTAATAGAGAAAGAAGCAGAAAAAATTAGGGAAGAAAAGTAAAGAAATTATGTGGGACAACAGCTAGAGGAATAACTTAGGTGTGATTGGAATTTCAGAACAAGAAGAGATCAATAAAAATACAGAGACAACTGAAGATTTTCTGGAAGAAAATTTCCCAAGCATCGTGGAAAATGAGAAAATATGCATTCAAGAAGCTAAGCAAACCCCAAAGAGAACAGATCTAAAAAGAAAAATATCAGCACCTATCAGAACTATCTATGGCTAACATTGAGAAGAATAGGAATTCCAGAAAACTTAACGATGTTCATATGAAAACTATACCTAGACCAAGAAGCTGTTATCCAAACAGAGCAAAGGAACACTGCATGGCTTAAAATCAAGAAAAGTGTGCATCAGGGCTGTATCCTTTCTCTATACCTATTCAATCTGTGTGCTGAGCAAATCATTAGGCTGGACTTTATGAAGAAAGGGGCATCAGGTTTGTATAACCTATGTTATACAGATGACATCACCTTGTTTGCTGAAAATGAGAGGAGGATTTGAGGCACTTGCTACAGAAGATCAATGAAAAGAGCCTTCAACATGGATTACATCTCAACATCAAGAAAAAAAATTCCTCACCTTTGAAATAATAGGCAATAACATAACAGGTTGAGAAAAGACTGAAATTGTCAATGATTTCATCTTACTTGGATGTATAGTCAATATCCTTGGTACAAGCAGTCAAGAGATCAGGAGACGTATAGAATTGGGGAAGTCTACTATCAGGGACTTCTCCAAAGTCCAGAAGACCAGTGATGTCAATCTGAAGGACTAATGTGTGCTTGATTCAAACACGGTCCTTCCAATCACCTACTATGCTTCTGACAGCTAAATAATGAATAAGGGTGACAGAGGAAGAATTGATACCTCTGAGCTGTAGGGCTGGAGAACAGTACTGAACATGGACTGCCAAAAGACTAGATAAAAGATATATGTCTTGGGGAAAGTGCAGTCAGAGTACTCCTTAAAGGCAAGGATGGTGAAGGTGTCTCACATATTTTGGGCATGTTGTAAGGTAGAGGGTCAATTTAAGAGAGGAAGGTCCTGAATGAGATGGATTGACGGTGACTGTAGTAATGGGCTCAAGTATGTTGACGATGGCTCAGGATAGAATCAGGTTCAATCTGTTGTTTATAAGGTTTGTCGTTTGTTGTTTATGAGTCGTACTCAGTTCAACAGCATTAAAAACCACCACCACCGTAACAACATTTTCCAAAGGTAAAGACAAAGAAAGCATAATGAAAGCAGGTTGGGAAAAACAAGAACTACCTATAAAGGAGAACCAGTAAGATTAAGCTTCAATTTCTCAGTAGGAACATCATAGGCAAAAAGGCAATAGAAAGTCATATAGAAAGCATTCAAAGGAAAAAAAAAACAACCCAAAACCTGCCAGCCAAGAATTCTACACTCAGCAAAACTGTCCCTCATTTATGATGAAATTAGGACATTTCCAGGTAGAATTTGTGAAAACCAGACCAACCTTACAAGAAATCCTAAAAGGAGCTCTTGGAACTTACAGCCGAAAATGATAAGACAACCACGTGAAATGAACATATATGACAGTATCATTCAGAAACAAGACAGAAATACACTAAGTATAATAAATGCAGGAGACTAAAAATAGGAAACAAGAAGTATCAGTCCATAAATGATGACAACTACAAAGTAAAAAGAGGAACTAAGAAGCACGGTTACAGAACTTATATATGGAGAGATGTCAAGGAGATTTCAAGCTAAACTGAACTGTTTTAGACTTAAGACTAAAACAGCAACTTAGACGGTAACTTCTTAAGGCAATTAATAAATGCTCTCATCAATATGAAAAAGAGAAAAATCATGACTTACAAAACACTGTAACAACAGCAAAGAAGGAAATGATAAAAAAGACATAAAATCAACTTAGTTCAGAAAAGTAGATGGAATAAAGAAATCAGCAACACCACAAAAAAAGAGTTAAGTACAAAAACCTGCCTAATATGGGTACATATAGAGGATATTATACTAAGCAAATTCAGTCACCAAATGGCTATTATGGTATCAAATCAGTATTATAAAAAGCTAAGGAAAGGTTTACACACAGATGGAATTCATTTTGGATGGTTACCAGGGATGGAAAGGCATAAAAATTAATGAACAGATAAGTTGGGAAAAGGCAGTATTTTTTTTTAACTAATAAGCCCAAATTTTATTTATTAGTTTCCCAATAAAGTTAAGTCCTTGAGGAATACAGCATTACATAGATTCTGTGTACAATGACTTTAGCAGGAAGATTGCTCTGAAATGTGGCTGAACCATGCTACTATTTCCACAGACATGAGTTACCTTTTTCCTCACATCACTCTGGTTTTGTTAGGTTTGCCAAGAGGAATCACTGTGTTGTTCTTTTTATTTGTAAACATAAGCATCTCTCTTGCCTAAGCAGAATTGTTTCATCTAGGGCGTAAACCCTTTAATTTTTTAAGACGAAATGTGTGCTCCCTCTGGTTCTCCTGGAGACCTTGTTTATAGCCAGCAGAAGTGGCCTCCCAGCCATCTTCAGAGTTTATAACCCCTGTTCCCAGGAGGCCTTCTTGGGGTACAAGATGGAAAAAGTGAAAGGCACTATTTATAACATATTGTTATCACAACTCCTTAACTACAAGGTGATAGTTATATACCATCAAGTCATAACCAATTCATAGCTTCCCCCCTAGCAGGTTTTCAGAGGCAGTAAACTGCACAGGAGGAGACTGCCTATTTTTTACCTGTGGAGCAGCTAGCTGGTAGATTTGAACCATATGCCTTTGAGTTTGCAGCTCAGCTCCTTACCACTAGGCCATTAGAGCTTCCTATATTGATCAGCTATTGTAATTAAATGTACTAATCTATTGTAATTGTAATAAAAAGGTATATGGAAGATCAAATGAAATTGTAATGACAGTGTTACAAAACAAAATGTCTATGAATAATCAAATAAAAACCATTATGTTTTGCAAACTTCCTTCAAGTGTAAAAATGGGAGGAGGGGGAAAGGATCTAGAGGTTTCTCAATCTGCTGTCTTTATGAAAATGAAATACTAAAACATAAAGTGTTTTAAAATGGAAAAAACAAATTTTACACATACTTTTCATGAATTTTCAAGACACGGTGAACTATAGGAATTTCTCTTCCTTCTATCCTAAAAACAACAATTTCTCCCACTCTTATGGGATCATCAACTCGATTTGTTAGGAAAAGAAGATCTCCTCTATGAAAAGCAGGTTCCATGCTGCCACTAGAAAGAAAATAAAAAAGAAAAAGAAACACAATTAGGGAAAAAAAGACTTGAATTTCAAAATCAGACACTCAACAGAACAATCAAAAGTATCACTTCTGGAGTAAATATAATACTTAAACAACTATTCCACCAACATGTTGTTAAATGGCATTGATTTGACTCTGACTCACGGCGACCTTATGAATGAACACTGCCCCATCGTGCGCCATCCTCCCATCTCTGATATGCTGGAGCTCACTGCTACAGTCACTATGTCAGTCTATTTTGTTGAGGGTCTTCCTCTCTTTTTCTGATCCTCCATTTCCCAGCATGGTGGATGTTTTTTTCCATAGACTAGTGCTTCTTGACAACATGCCCAGAGTATGCAAGACAAGTTTTCACCATTCTTGCCTCTAAGGAATACCCTGGTTATACTTCCTCCAAGAAAGATAGTTTGTCAAGGACCTCACCAAGTTCTAAAGAACAATGATGTCAGTTTAAAGACTAAAGTTCACCTGATTCAACTCATAGTCCTTCAATTACTTCCTACGCACCTGAAAGTTAGACAACGAATAAGGACAAAAGAATCAACGTCTTTAAATTGTGGTGCAAGAGTAATGCATCAACATCAATTTTCATTATTCTCAAAATATAGTATTCCCAGTCTAATGAATCACAAAGATTTTTTAGTTATTAGCTTTAATTATATAATTCCATTTCAAGCTTTTATTCAAATAAGCATAAATTTGAAAAGGGCAGTGTTAGTAATTCCTTAACCTTTTAGAATTTCAAATGACAAACAACATAAAAGGAAAAATGAACTTTAAAAAGAATGCCCTTATTTTCATTTCATCTGAAAACACTAAACATATTCAAATAAGGACTGGATCATCATCTTCTGCCATTTATAAAGGTACAGACCAAGATGACCTTATGGGTTCAAACCATTAAGAGGGAAAAACAGCTCGGCATGTCAAAGAACCATCAGCTACAAAGATAACACTGGTGTTATCAACTTATTTTTGTTTTGTTTTATTTCAGACAGTAAAAGAAAGAAAATCAAGGACTTAGGCAGAAAATTGTGCCTAATAATTTCAGAAACCAAGAAGAGGCTCAGTTCCAAAGAAGTTAATAATGGAACTTCTAAAAAATGTCTTCTCACCTCTAATCTGTTCTATTCTACACCAGGCATTAAAAATTTCCCAAGATATTTATACTAATTAACAAACCCTTTCTTTCCGTGAAGAATAAGCCTATTAGTAATATATCCAGAATTCAAACTCCAGATTTCAGTTTTAAGTAGTCCCAATACATAAGAGAATACAGTAATGATTCCAATATTTGCTGCACACTGGAATCACAGTTTTTATTTTTACCTGTGACAAAAGTTTAACAAAAGATAAAAAAATGGATTGTGGGCCTAAGACTTCTGAGGTATATTTAGTTCCAGGTAAAAATAGTATTCTATTCTTTGAAGTTACATGAAATTACTCAATCACATAACTAACTTTTTCTAATGACTTCTACCAGAACTGACTGGCTCCTTCCCAAACATCATCTAGCTTCTTCTCTTAATTTCTTTTCTCTATCCCAGATAGTCAATCAGAAAAAGTTCTGACTGTAAATAAACTGTTTACAGTCTAGACTGGCAAGTAGGATAGTTTACTAGATATGACCTACTTACAGGACTCGTAGTATTTTGAACAGGTCATCTAGGCTAATCTCCTATTCATTCCAACATCTCCAGAGGTTGTCAGCTTGTTCTTAAATGCCTCATTGAAGGAACTAAGCCTGAAATTATCCTGGAAAAATCTCCACAAGAAGCCTCCTGGGTCCTTCTCTTTGGACACCCTTCCCTAGAGTGGTGATTAATGCGACTTCTCTCATTAGTGTTTGAACACGTCACAGATTGATGCCCTCCATTGAATTAAAGTCAAGGCTGTCTATGAACTACATAATTAGTTGAATCTGAAAGGTCCTCTAATATTATCTAGGCCTACTCATTCTAGGGAGCTCTACTGACATAGTCTTTGGCTCTTTAAAAAAATATGGTTATGTATGACTATGAATAAAAGAACTAAGGTACAATAAACAGAAGTCTACTGGAGACCCAGTGTCTCAACCACTTGACGAGGTTGAAGTACATCATACTATAAAGGAATCCAATAAATCTTTTCAAAAGAAATACACTACGGTCTAGACTTTAGATAAGGTTAATGATTCAATTTATTTTATATTTATATTCCATTATTTCCAAAAAGGATTTCAGATGGTCTACAAAATTAAGCTAAAAAAAAAAAACCCAAAAACCAAACTGAAAACAGAGCTATAATGACTCAAATAACCAAATGGTAATTACCCAAATTAGTTACTAAATTAGTTTTCAAATTACTAAGAGTATGAGTATAAGGTTTCGGAAGGAATTAGGGTGGAGGGAAAATATCAGCAGTATCTGTCATGTTAAGAAGTAGCATTAGTGTCTTCAAAATTCCTGGAATGATATTTAAAGGTCAGCATGAAACATAGTCAATAATTAGTGATGCTTCTGTACTGACTCTGGGAACATGCTGCAGTGAAACTTTTAATTGGCGAAGACCTAGAAAAACTACTTATCTGCTGGATCAAAGTGGAGAATATAAGAAGACAAAAGAATTACAAGAAAATAAAGCACAATGAAATACTTTCTTTAGGGATGTTAATACAGCATGTGTTAAAAATAAAGGTTAGGGAGATCTGGCAGCCTAGTGACAAGAAGCTGTGCTGCAATCCCAAAGGTGCGCAGTTAGAATCCACCAGATGCTGCGTTAGGGAAGGAGGAGCAATCTCCTCCTGTGCCAGTTGGATCTGATTCGACAGTACACAACAAGAAAGAAAGAAGAAGAAAAAAAACCAACCCAACAACAACAAAAAAAATAAAGCTTATGTACAACCTCTGTTTAGAGGTCTTTTGATGTTCTGAATGGCAAGTGCCTCACAAGGTGAGAATTTCTCTTAATTCAACAATGGTGACCCAATTTCTTCCAGGTCCACTTCTGGGAAAGAGCAGTTTCTAAGGGACTGATAAACCAGCACATGAGAATGTGTCACTAGCTCAATTGTTCTCCCAAGTTGACTCTTAAGGCTATGTCAACTGCATACTTGGAAAAGAAAGATCGTTACCTGAGCACCACTACAATTGGACTTTCACTTCCAGTAATTACCATTAGCCCTTTCCAGATCATTAGTGCTGAGGAGACAATCATTCCAAAATTTAGAACTTGGTAATAAAGCTGTAAGAACAAAAAAAAAAAAAGAAAATATCAGATCCAGTTATGCCCATCCAAAAATACAAGCAAAGAGCATTATCAAGGTAAACGTTTCATGTAGTTCTATCATTCCTCAGCTGAACTTCTGAGGCATTCTCTAAAATACTGTTAACAACTGCAGCAGCAATAGTCTGCACACCTTCTGCTGCATCCTGCTGCATTTTGTTGGATAAAAACTAGTTACATGTTTATATAAAGAACCATTTGACATTTTCAAAATTTTCCATACAATCTATTTCACAGGCCATACATCCATCCATTAGGCTCATCCAATCTCATCCACACTATGGCACAGGCTTTTGAACTTCTCTACTGCCTAATTTTCAAAAGATTATCTAGCATTTGATAAATAAAGGCTAATCCAAGGATATTTTGGGCACCCTGGTGACACAACAGGGGCGCTCTGGTGGCTTAGTCTGTAGGGAGTTGCACTGCTAACCTTTCTGGCCATCTGAGCACATCAGCAGCTCCAGAGGGAAAGAGAGGCAATCTCTTCATGCTTGATTTAAAGTCTGGGAAACATGCTGGAGGTTCAACTATGAGTAGGTTCTGATTCCACAGCAATGTGTGAGTAAGTGGTGTCACACCATGCAATATGTCAAAGTGACATCAAAAGGTAGTACAAAAGCCAGCAGTTTAAATCCACCAGCTACTCTTTGGAAGAAAGTAAGGCAGTCTCCTCCTATCAAGATTGGAGTTTTTCTTTTTGCTTTTCAAGGAGAGGAGCAAACTGGGGGTGGGGGGGGGGTGGGTGGGGAGAGAAGTGCAAAAATGAATGAATGGAATTCCAAAGTCTCTGTAGATGTTCATTGAAATTAAGAAAAAAAAAGATTTACAATCTCAGAAAATCAAGGTGGCAGGGCAGGGGGAAAAGTCAGTATGAGTCAGATTGACTAGACAAGTGGCCTTGGTTTTGAGTTCAGTATTCAACAGCATTTAACCCCATTTCTTCCCTTTACAAATGAGGAAAGGGAAGGAAGTAACTTTGCCAAAGCCATACAATCTCTCAGTCACAGAACATAAAGGCCAGCTAAACTCAGTTAAGTTTCCACTATTCTATAGGCTTTAAACTTCTATGATATAAATAAGTTGTTGTCCAATATCAGGAGCCCTGCGGAATGGTGCTAAGTGGCTGGTTGCTAATCAGAAGGTTAGAGGAGTTTGAATTCATCAGACATTCCATGAACAGACGAAATCAGGTTGCGGCTGTAAAGGTTTATACCGTTGGAAATTCTATGCGGCATTTTTACTCTGTTCACCACAAATTGGAATTAACTCCACAGAAATGAGTTTAGGTGGATTTCTTTTCTTTTTTTAATTGATACAACACTGAAAGGGAAGGAAATATGTGAGGCAACTGATTTGGGTTAAGTCTTGATGATAGGCAATTGTAGAGCAGATGACAAAACAGCTCAAGGAGTGAAAAGAATAATGGGAAAAATCTGGGGTGGGGAGGCAGATTAGGGTTACAATATGGAAGGCCATTAGTATAGAATGAAAAAAATAAGGATATGAAAGTTGGAAAGACTGCATACTGGGTATGTTTACTGCTGCATTATTTACAACAGCAAAGAGATGGAAGCAACCCAGGTGCCCATCAACAAATTAATGGCTAAAAAACCAAATGGATAGAAAAACAATGGTATATTCATACAATGGAATACTATGCAGCACTGAAAAAGAATGACCTCGTAAAACATTACACAACTTAAGGGACCCTGGAGAAGATCATGCTGAATGAAATATCTCAGTCACAAAAGGAAAAATACTGCATAGCACCACTGTATAAAGCAAGTCTGACATGGGGGAGTTGTGGAGAGAACATTATAAAAGTAGACAGGTAATGACCACTGCATTGGAACAGATGAAGGAAAGAACTGACTAAAAGGAATATATGATTAGGCATTGTATGTATAACAACTGCCCAGAATAAGAGGTACATCATTGCAAAGAGGACTAGAGGTAGGCAATTGTACAATAATGTGTCATTATTTAAAAAAAAAAGTAACTGGAAGAGGGGAAAGGAAATGATGGGATAAAATGTGCAACAATGAATGAATGAAAATCTAACTAACTTCTCTGCAAAAATTTGTTAAAATCACAATTAAAATTTATTTTTTTAAATAAAAGATGAAAAGACATAATAAAATTTAAAGGGCAAAAGTTTAAAAATTATACTATAAGCTCATCTTTGTTACTTAAAATAATACATTGACAGGCATTCTCTAGGACATGGCAACCTTCCTACTTTCACTCTCTTTAAAAATTCAATGTTATGGGGGGAAAAGATGGGAGGCTGTTCTAGATCAAAAAAGACTAAAGAGACTTCTTCAGAAAGAGTCAAAAGAGTTCAATATCAGCAGTTAAAACAAGGCCAAGACTGACTGGAACAAACCATCAGTCTCTCATGTGCAAGTTCAAACTGAAGCAGAAGAAAATTAATGCAAGTATACAACAACCAAAACATGACTTTGAGTCTATCCCAAGTGAATTTAAAAAGCATCTCAAGAATAGCTAAGAGGATATGAGGGCAGTTTGGCTGGCTAGGCAGGTGTTCCCGTCCTCCCTCACTACTCCATGTGTGGCCCTCCTGAAGAGGTGTACTCTGTTGAAGAGGCCCATTTATAGATGGAGGCCCATCCTTCAGTTAACAATACAAAAGTAGCTGTGCTCGCATGCTAAAACTTCCACATAAGATCTCAAGAATAGATCTGCAGCACTGAACACTAGGGAAAGAATACCAGATGATGTATAGAATGACATCCGAGACATCCATCCATGAACAAAACAAAAGATCGTTATAAAAGCAGAGAAGAAAGAAAAGGACAAAATAGATGCCAGAAAACTCTGAAACTTGCACTAGAGCATAAAGAGGCCAAAGTGAAGAAATTCGGAAGAAAGCAAGCTGTACAGAGGATTTTAAAATGCAGCTTGAGAAGACAAAGTATTTTAATGATATGTGCAAAGAGCTAGAGTTAGAAACTCAAATGGTAAGGACCCACTTAGAATTTCTCAAGCTGAAAGAAATGAAGAACAAATTCAGGCTTAAAGCTGCGATTCTGAAGAATACTATGAGCAAAATCTTGAATGATGCAGGAAGCATTAAGAGAAGATGGAACGAATATATAATGTCACGCTACCAAAAAGAATTGGTTGAAACTGAACCATTTCAGCACCTAATATATGATCAAGAACCAGAGGTAAAGAAGGAAGATGTTCAAGCTGCACTGAAGGCAAAAATCAGGCCACAGGAATTGTGGTATTTCGATAAAGAGATCCAGATCTGGATGTGCTAACAAGTCTATGCAAAGCAATTTAGAAGACAGTTCAACTGACTGAAAGAGATTCATATTTGTTCACATTCTCCTTCCCACCAAAAAAGGGGGAATCCAACAGATGTGGAAATTATTAAACAATAAAAACCGGCTGGAACAGTACATTGATAAAGAACTGTCAGAAATTCGAGATGGATTTAAAAGAGGCCTTAACACCAGGGATAACAAGTTATGCTAACATTGAGAAAAATGAGGATCACAGAACATTTAATTGTGTTCATATGAAACCTAAACACAGACCAAGAAGCAGCTGTCTGAACAGAACAAAGAAACAGTGCATGATTTAAAATCAGGAAAGGTTTGTATCAGAGCTAATTTTTTTGCTATACTTAATCAAAATATATGCTGAGCAAATAATTTGAGAAGATAAAGATGAATGTTGACAGCAGAATTAGAAACTCATCAACAACCCACGGTAAAAGGATGACACAACCCTGACTGGAAAAAATGAGGACTTGAAGCACTTACGCAGAAAATCATACTACAGCCTTCAACATAGATTACATCTCAACATCAAGAAAACAAAAACTCTCACCACAGAACCAATGGGCAACATCATGATGTTGTTATTGTTATGTGCCATCGAGTCGCTTGCGACTCATAGCGACGCTATGTACAAGAGCTCTAAATGCTGTTCTATCCTATGCCAACCTAGCCATCTCAAACGCACTTATTCCCACCGCTCCAGTCACAGAATCGATCCATCTCACCAAAGGTCTTCCTCTCCTTCGCTTCCCCTCCACTCTGCAAAACATGATGTCCCTTTCCAAGGACCAGTCTCTCCTTGCAACATGCCCCAAATATGTCAGACGAAGCTTCAGAATCCTTGACTCCAGGGAACACTCTGGCTTCACCCTCTCCAGGACAAATCTCTTTGTTCTCCTAGCAGTCCATGGTATAGTCAACACTCTTCTCCAGCACCACAGCTCAAAGGCATCAATCCTCTTTTTATCAGCCCTATTCACTGTCCAACTCTCTGATGCACAGCACATAACTGTGAAGACTATAGCCCGGATCAGGCGCAACTTAAGTCTCCAGCCTGACATCGTTGCTCTTCAGTACTCTTGAGAGGTCCCTCACAGCCAACTTTCCCAGTGCAATTCGTCTCCTGATTTCCTGGCTGCTGTTACCAAGAGCGTTGACTATGGAGCCAAGTAAATTAAAACTGTTAACTATCTCAATCTCCTCACCATCCATGCTGATGCTGCCAACTGGCCCAGTGGTTAGAATCTTTTTCTTGACATTTAGCTTCAGTCCATAACATCATGATAGATGGAGCAAAACTCTCAAGAATTTAATTTTAATTCATAATCAACACCTTTAATAGCAACAGTCAAGATATTCTTGCACTGAAAAAGGGTGTGGTGAGGTGTGCCTGACCCAAGTCCTAGTATTTTCAATTGCTTCTTATGCATTTGAAAGTTGGACAATGAACAGGACAGACTGAAGGAAAATGCCTTTAAACTGTGGTGTTAACAAAGAACACTGAATAACCCATGAACTACCAAAAGAACAAATATGTCTGGAGAAAGTGCACCCAGGGTGCACCTTAGAGGCAAAGAGGATGAAAATTCACCTCACATATTCTGGGCATGTTTACTGATGGAGAAAGACATGTAACAGGAAAGGTGAGGATCAGTTAAAGAGAAGATGATGAACTAGATTGACACAGTGACTGTTAACAATGGGCTCAAGCTTATCAGAGATCATGAGGATGGGGCAGGGCAAGGAAAGGTTCAGATCTGTTGTTTACAGGGTTGATATGAGTTGCAATAGACTCAGTGACACTTAACTACTATCGGTTTTCCCCCATAAAATCAACTTGTTTTTTAAAAAAAAAAGTTTCAAGCATTGTATTCTTACAAGTACAAAAAGCAATCTCAGGAAGGAAACACAAGAAGCTGGTTATGGTGGCTGATTAGGAGAACTAAGAATTAGGGTTGTAGGAAACAAATTTCCAGTATAGGATTCATCAATGTCAAGAAAACAAAGATTCTCACCACTGGGCCAATTGGCAGCATTATGATAGATGGTGAAGAGACTGAGACTGTTAACAGCTTTAGTTTGGTTGGCTTCACAATCAACACTCTTGGTACCAGCTGCCAGGAAATCAAAAGACAAATTGC
>NW_006399791.1:6030539-6053497 GCF_000299155.1 Elephantulus edwardii | reverse complement strand
GTCGGAAAGCATGGGCTTGGTGACAGGAATGAGGCTGGAGATAGAATGATTGAATTTTGTAGAATCAATGATTTATTCATTGCAAATACATTTTATAAGAGACACAAACGCAGGTTATACACATGGACAATGACTAGGGATGATAAAAGGAGAACCGACACCTCTAAGCTGCAGTGCTAGAGAAGAGTACTGAATACATCATGGACTGCTAAGAGAACAAACAGGTTCATACTTGGAGTCAAGGATTCTGAAGCTCCATGTGACATACTTTGGCCATGTTGCAAGAAGGGATCAGTCCTCAGAGAGGGACAATAATGCTTGGGAGGGTGGTGGGACAGACCAAGAGAAGAGGAGCCGGGATGAGATGGACTGACTCAGTTGACAAGGGTAATGGGGTAGGTGTGTCAGACAATAAGGTGGCTCAGGATAGAAGCAGGGTTCAGAGCTACTGTAGATAGGGTCGCTATGAGTTGCAGGTGATTTGATGGCAGATAACATCAACAACAACAACAAAGTATGAAGTATACCATCATTCTTAAAAGGGAGGATGGAGGAACTTAATTTCATGTATTCTGGGCATATTATCACAAAGAGCTAGCCTCCAGAGAAGGACATCATGCTTGGTAAAGTGGAGGGTCACACACACACACACACACACACACACACACACACACGACAGACTGACACAGTGACTTCAACAATGGGTTCTCACACACAAAAAACAACTACGATGATACAGATAGGATGGTGTCATATATACAGGATCCTTATGAGTTGGAATTGACTTAATGGCACCTAATAATAACCCAACAATGTGTTAATTAATCGCCACAAAGGAAGAAATAAAGGCATGTAAGAAATTTGGAGGTGTCTGCTCTACTTCGAGCTATGAAGCTATTATCTGAAACCTCATGGTAAGATTTCCAGCGAGGCTAAATGATGTGCTCAAGCTTCTACTTGTGCTATTAGGACAATGAGCAACTAGTAGAACTCAGTTCTCCTAAATTCTACCTCTTTAAAACAGTGGCTTTTAAAAAGGCATCATAAACGGTATTCTTATACAAGACAGTTAAATGAGGAATTAAGAGTGGGAGAAGCTAGAATTAAGAGCGAAAACTAGTGTCTAAGAAGCACTCAATACAAGCAGCACTGGTGGCACAGTGGTCAGGAGTTATACTAGCAATTCAGAGGTAACAGATCAAATCTACCAGCTGCTCTGATGGAGAAAGATGGGCAATCTCCTCTCATTACTGTTTCTGGAGGGTCATCTATGGGTCAGTTCTGACTGGAAGGTACACAAAAACAAGCAGTAGCAGCAGCAATCATGGCCAACTAGAAGAGAAGCAACCAAAAACCAGCTCATGATCTAAACCCAAAACTGTCCACACTAAAAATCACCTTCAAGCTTAGCTAGGACAGTAAATTATTGGCTCGGATTAGAATATGAAATCTTGAAGGGATATGAGATTTCACAAAAACTAGAAGCGTATTGTCAAGGTCCTTTATATGAAAAAAATCTTTAGAATTTAGAATTCAGAAAAGTTGGATTTTGAAAAGTAATACCTTCCATCTATCCCTATCAGGATCTATGGCAATATCTCATAATCACATACATTAATTTTATATATATATGTATTTTAAAAATTTATTATTACTTTCAATGAAAATTTACAGAGACTTTGGATTTCCATTCATTCATTGTTGCACTTTTCTCACCTCCCAACCCTCTCTCCCCACCCCCAGCATACTATCCTCTTGGAAAAGTAAAAGAAAAATTCTTTCACTTTTTTATAATCCTTGCTCCCCTCAGATCCACTCAGATGCCACCTTAGCTCTGGACTCCTGTCATGACAAAAATACCCAATCACATATCCCTCTTAAAAAGTTTTCTCCCTCATCTGTTTCAATGCAGTATACATTATTGAACCCATCTTTCTCAGTCTCCGCCCAACACTGATGTCAGTCCTGTTTTACAACCGTGGCACCATGCAGTATTTGTCCTTTTGTGACTGAGATACTTCACTCAGCATAATGTTCTCCAGGGTCACCCATTTTGAATAATATTGCATGAGTTCCTTGTTTTTCAATGCAGTATAGTATTCCATTGTGTGAATATACCATAGCTTCTCTATCCATTCGTTTGCTGATGGGCGCTTAGGTTGTTTCTAACTCCTTGCTATTGTGAACAAAGCCGTGATAAACATGGGTGTGCATGTATCTGCTTGGATGGCAGTTAT
This sequence comes from Elephantulus edwardii, assembly GCF_000299155.1. Lineage (NCBI taxonomy): Eukaryota > Metazoa > Chordata > Mammalia > Macroscelidea > Macroscelididae > Elephantulus > Elephantulus edwardii. Next base: position 6,051,260 of record NW_006399791.1, on the reverse strand, counting down.
GGTCTCTTTGGAGTATATTCCTAGTAGTGGAATTGTTGGGTCAAATGGTATCTCTATTTGCAACTTTTTGAGAAAGCACCACATTACTTTCCACAGTGGCTACACCATTTTACACTTCTACCAACAGTGAATAAGAGTTCCAGTTTCTCCACAACTTCGCCAGCATTTGTTGCTTGCTGTTCTGTTAAATTTTGCTATTCTGACTGGGGTAAGATGATATCTCATAGTTGTTTTATACATTAATATTTCTATAGTAAAACATAAAAAATTTTCCAATAAATAAGAGAAATAAAATTTATTTAAGAATAGTCATACCTCTGTACTGCAATCCCAGAGGTGTGTGGTTCGAATCTACAAAGTGCTCTGCTGGAGAACGAGGAACAATCTCCTCCTGTACCAGTCAGATCTGATTCGATGGTACACATAGAGAAAATAATTAAAAAAAAAAAAGAATAATCATACCTCAGTCAGTTTTGCTGAGGAAAAAAATCACTTTTCAAAAGAGTCCACAAAAAATCTTATTAGAATAGGTGGGAGATATCCTGTTAAGACAAGAAAGATACTAAAAGTTCCTCGCTGTTAATAACTGGTATGTTCCTTAAAAGATGCCTGTTTGGGAATTGGTCTAAAAGAGCTCTGGTGACACTACATTGCTAACCAAAGGGTCTAATCAGTCAGTTGCTCTGAAAGAGAAAGATGGGCAGTCTCCTCCAAGATTTCTGTAGCTTCAGGGACTCAATGGATGGTTGCTATGAGTTGGGATTTACTCATTAGCAGTGAGTTTGGTTTGAGTGTTTACAAGTTGGTCTGTAAGTCAAAGCATCAACATTTGATAAAGCAAATATTCCATTCAAACAAAAGGTTGAGAGATGTCATACTCTCTTCTCTTTCTCTTAGTCAAAGGTCAAAACTTTTACTGTTAGGGTACATGGGTGATTGGACGAATGCCTAAGCACTTGATTGCTAAGCACAGGCCAGCAGCTAGAACTAACACTACGAGGTTGGTGATTGAACCCACTTAAAGGCACCTTAGCCTGCCCTTCTGCATCCAAAGAGTTACGGCCATGAAAATATTGCCCAGCGCAGTTCTGACCTGCATACCCTGGGTAGCTATGAGTCAGCAGCAGCTGCCGGGCGTCTGGTACTGCCAGTGCCCACACCACATCTGTGTGCTCACAAGTGTATATTATCTCAGTTTCCTCTTTCTGGTATGAGAGGCAGTAAGGTAGCAGCACTAACTTTCTCATACCATTTGGCTACACCAGGATAATTATTATTAAGATACTGTGACACAAGTAGAATTAACAACTACAGACTGAACAGTCTAATTATTCCTTTCTAAGAAGTGATTAGAACATTATGTTCCTCTATGATTAAGGTGAAAAGAGAAAAAAAATTATTTACTCTAATTAACTGACTTCAAACATGGGCTCAAGTAATCAGAGAAGGGAAGATGTTACAGGATGGGGCTGCAGATCCACTGTTTAGAGGGTCACTCTGAGTTGCAGTTAACTCTTTTACACATAACAATAATGAACTGAAGCTCTATATAGCAGCACTAGGTAACATGACTCAGGAATTAGTGTGCACTATTTGCCCTGCTCCCAATTTTTAGGAATTATATGTGCAGCTCTCCCCAAATTTCTTATGTTAAAATAATGATTTTCTTAAAACAAACAAAATTCCAAAAACATAAACCACAAACTCGCTGACATCAAGTCAGAACCAGAAGTGACTGACAGCTAACGCTTGGTAGGCCATAAATGATAGGAGGTGGCGGCCCATCTTCTTCCCACAGAGCAGCTGGTGAATTCGAACAGCCAGGGAGATGCTGCCTTCTGGTTGGCAGCACAAATCCCTATAGACTAGGCCAACAATTCATAATATACTCTGAAAAACCTGTAACAAGAAATTAAGAAAACCTAAGAAGAAAATAAAAGTTGGTCATAATTCTAAATACTATAATTTAACAAGTTACAATCTAGAAATTAATATGATTTTACTTAATTGTTGTTGTATACTGTCAAGCTGGAACCAACCCACAGTCGACCTACCAGTTTTCAGGGTCAGTTAATGCCAGCAGATGAGATTGCTTATCTCTTTCTCGCTCTCTCAGAGCAGCTGATGGATTTGAATCACATGCCTTCAGCCTTTAGGATTGCAGCATGGCTTTTTACCATTAGGCCAACAGGGATACGAGCTATCAAATTTCCTATCAAGGTATTATTGAAGTTCAATATATAGGACATTTTCATAAGTGTCACTTCAGAAATCTCAAGCAAAGACCGTAATGACCTTACAGAAGTTAAAAAACAGCAAAAAAACAAAACAAAAACAACACACCAAACCCCAAAAAACAACACAACAAAAAAACCCACCAAACACCAAACAGAACAGTTACCCTAAATCTTAAAATTTACTTATTTTAATCCTAGAAAAGAACTACATACTTCAAACTAAAAGACTCACTCATCCATATTCAAAATATTCCAACTTTTTACTTTGAAGGAGGAGGAACATTCAGAAGTTACAGTATTACTGGTAGATACTTTAACAGAGAGGGAGCTCTGTTGGCCTAGTGATAAAGAAGTTGAGCTGCAATCCTGAAAGCACTTGGTTTGAATCCACAAGTGCACTATGGGAAAAGAATGGGCAATCTCCTGTGCAATTAACAGCCTCTGAAAACCTGCTGGAGGGTCAGCTGTGGGTCGGTTCAGACTCAATGGTACACAATAGCAATTCTAACTGCAGCAAGAAGGATAAAGCTGGCAAGATCGCAGCATGCTACAAACACACATCATTAGTAGAGTCCAACAAAGTCACTGATGATCCCAAAGAGATAAAAATTATTTCTTTCCCCCCTGCAGAAATACCCTTAAAAGTCTGAAGAGGTTGCTAAAGATGGCGTACAGACACGGCACCTTGCAAGGAGAAGGAAAAGCAGGCCATCTGCCTTGGATCTCAGGTGGCTGAAGGAGAGAATGTCTTTGGTGTCTGCCACATTTCTGCATCCTTCAATGACACTTTTGTTCATGTCACTGAACTTTCTGGCAAGGAACCCATCTGCCGTGTGACTGGTGGTATGAAGGTGAAGGGTGACCAAAATGAATCCTCACCATATGCTGCCATGTCCGCTGCCCAGGATGTGGCACAGAGGTGCAGGTGCTGGGCATCACTGCTTTATACATCAAATTCCACTCTACAGGAGGAGACTGTACTAAGACCCCTGGACCAGGAGCCCAATCTGCCCTCGGAGTTCTTGCCCGCTCAGAATGAAGACCTTATGGATTGATGTCACCCTTACCCCTTCTGACAACTCACAGGAAGGGAGGTTGCTGTGGCTGCCATCTATGAACAGTACTCATCAAACTATTGTTTTCTGTTAATAGCTTGACTTCATGGAAAAAAAAAGTCTAAAGAGGTAGAATATCAAAAACAAAGCTTCATTTTAAAATCTCTCTATATAAACACATGCTAAACAAAGAAGTGTCTTTCACAATAGTCCAAACCTGATAATAACCCAAACATTCACCAAGTATATATGTGTTAGTGTTAGGTTGGTTTTGACTCATCCCAACCACACGTACAAGAGAACAAAACATAAGGGAGCTCTGGTGGCCTAGTGGCAAGAAGATGCGCTGCAATCTTGAAGGTGTGCGGTTCGAATCCATCAGATGCTCTATTGGAGGAGAGGCAATCTCCTCCTGTGCCAGTCAGATCCAATTCAATAGTACAAAACAAGGAAGAGGAAAAAACCCACCCAACCAAAAGCAAGAGAATAAAACATAGTCCAGTCCTGGGTATCACAGTCATTGCTATGCTTAGTCCATTATTGAAGTTCTGCATCAACCCATCTCATTTGTGGTCTTTTTTTATTTGGCTGATCGTCTACCAAACACAAACCCTCTTCCAGGGACTCATTACTCCTGACAAAACATCCAAAGAACAAGAGCTCAGTCTCACCACTCTCACTGCTAAGGAGCATTCTGAATGTACTTTTTCAAAGACAGATGTGTTCATTCTTCTGGTGGTCCATCATACAGCCAACATTCTCTGGCAGCACCAAAATTCAGAGGCATCAATTCTTCTTGCATGTGAGATGACTGAAAATATCATGGTTTGGGCCAGCCCTAAAAGTGTCATCTTTGCTTTTTAACATTTCGAAGAGGTATTTTGCAGCAGATTTGCCCAACACAATATATTGCTTGACTTTTTTACTGGTTTCCATGGGTACTGATTGTGGATCCTAGTAAAATGAAAGTCTGGACAATTTCAATTTCTTTTTCTTCTTTTATCATGCTGTGAGGATTTTTGTCCTGTTGATTAGAAGCACTGACAAATACAATCAAAAAATGCACAATCCGGGAAAGAGAACACTGATGAGTGAAATGTTCTTAAATCACACTCTTGTGCATCAAAAACTTTCTCCAGCCAGGTAAAAAGCAAGCCCAAAATTTCAAAAAACATTTGACAATGACATTTCAGACAAGGGTCTCATAACTGAAGTTTTCGGAATATTACAGGCATTTCACAAGAAGACGACTGACAGCCCAAAAAACAAAATTGGCAAAAGACATGTCCTCACAAAGGAGGACATTCGGATGGCCAAGAAACACAAGAGGAAATGTTCAAAATCACTAGCAATCTGAGATGTGGATCAAAGCAAGAAGATACCATTTCACTCCAGCAGCAATAGTTAATTTTAATAACACAGCAAACAATAAATACTGGAGAGGCTGTGGAGAGATTGGAACTCATATGCACTGCTGGTGGGAAAATGGCACAACTACTCTGAAAGGCAGTTTGGCATTTCCTCAAAAGGCTAAACACAGAAATCACTTAGCACTACTGGTATCTGACACATCATTTCTCATCAGGACATTTATTCTGCAGCAACTGAAGCCCAACAATGGCGAGTGCTTGCAAAACTTGCAGGTCTCACTCTCTCCTCCCAACATCGAGGTAACAGACCAGAAAGAACAGTGGCATCATGATGTTGCTGTGTGCCATGGAGTTGGAACCGACTCATAGCTGACCCTCCAGTAATTTTCCAGAGGCTATAAATGGCACAGGAGGAGACTCTTGATCCTTCTTCTGTGCAGCAACTATGATAGGCTAATTATCCAGTTACTGTCTCTCAGTTTCAAATCCACACTTCTTTGTGTACTGGAGCTAAACCCCACAAACAGTTTTTCTGTGCCAGTTAGCTCAATATTAGATTTGTCAATAAAATGCACAAAGCAATACAGGAGAAAGAAGGGGCTTGTCTTTTTTAGTTCCAGTGTGTATTTATTTTGCACAACAGACAGCAGCTGATCTGTGTGTAAGTGCCCTCCAATCAGCTCCAGTCCATACATTCCCTGGCACATTTCTTAGCCCATCCTCAGCAGCTCGCTTTCACAGACCAGCTCCAGCTCATTCCTCTGGCTAATTCCATGCTGCATTGATAGGGTACATGCTTCTGTGGGAGCAGTACCTCTTCAGAGGGTTGGGGGTTGGAAAGAGGTGTTTTCTTAGTTCCTTCCTTGTTCACTCTCCCTCGCTCTAGAAGGTACAGCAGTATTCCATACATGCTTTCTGGACCCCTTACAACTTACCTAGTTAATAATTCTTCATATTATTATTACATCTTCCTTGTTCATTACTCAGGTTTCTGTCTCCCAAGTGATATAAGTAGCCTTTGAAGACACAAAGATCATGTCAGTTGGACAGTAATACTTGTAGGGCTGGGATGCTGTCCTCCAATACAGAGCGTATGCTCTGAATTAGCAATTAACATGACATTTCTTCTCTAGCCAGGATTCACTAGTCCAGGAATTAAAGCAGAGGAATGAGAGAAGTTCCTCTCTCACTATGGTGAAATTTCTGCTTCCTATCCTTGTAACTATGAACTCTACTGGCTTAGAGGTTTTAGTTCCCAAAAGAGAACTTCCAGCAGGGGAGAGAAACATTGCTTAAAACTAGAAGTTGAGTCTACCACCTGGCCATTTTAGGATTCTCAAGTGAGTGAACTAAAAGTCAGAGAGGTGAGTAAATGTACTGGCCAGTGAGATTACATCTAAACATGAAGTAGAAACTAGGATGTTACTACACAATGTGAGATGATTGGTGATAAATAAAGAAGATCCTTTGAGGCACCTCTTGGAATTCTTATCTCCTGAGAGAAAAGTTAATAGGAAAGTGGGGGAAAAACCCAATTCAGGCAGGACTGCTAATGACACTGACCCTTCAGTAATGAAATTTTGGGTCAGGCAAGGAACTACATGACAAAGACAGCCGCTGAGAGCAAAAGGAATACACAATAGTTAATACAAAAAGGAAATTATTCATACAGTTATACCCACATGAACAATTACAGGAATGGAATAAATGCATGATATTAGTGTAATTTTTGTTTGAAAATGAAATATGACTTAAAGCTATGTCTGTTTAAAGATCAGGTGGCCTGATCCAGGTTGTGGTATTTTCAATTGTTTTCTATGAGTTTGAAAGTTGGACACTGAATGAGAACACCTAAAGAATTGGTACCTCTGGATTGTAGTGGTGATGAAGAGCACTGAATATACCACCACAGATTACCACAAGAACAAACAAGTCTGTCTTAAAGGAAGTACAATGAGTGCTCCTTAGAGGCAGAATGGTGAAAAGTGCATCTCACTTATTTTGGGCATATTTTCAGGATTATTCAGTCCTTGGGGAGAGAGATCATGCTGGAAAAGGTAGAGGTTTTGCAAAAGCAAGGAAGATCCTCAAAGAGAAGGACTACCATATGGGTTTGGGCATGACAGAAATGGTGAGGATGGCGCAGGGGTAGGCCATGGTTCAGATCTGTGGTCATATGGTCACTGTGAGTCAAGGTTGACCTGACAGCACCTAACAACAACACAAGATGTGTGTGTAGATGCAAAGCCGACAAGAAATGCAGCCTGTGGTTTTGTACTGTGTCAATTTTGCTGAGCCAGCACTAGGCTTCCCAGAATGTTCTTCTTTGTAAGGTTTCTGGTTAAATTCAAACTCACTGCTGTTAGTTAAGTCAGAAGGAACTGCCTCATAGCTGACCCTCCAGCAGGTTTTCAGAAGGCTTTAAACCTCATGGGAGGAGATGGCCCATCTTTCTCCCCTGGAGCCACTGGTGGGTATGAACTGCCAGAGAGGCATTGCCTGTGGGTTAGCATCACAACTCCCTACGGACTATGTCACCGGAGTTCTCTGGGGTTTCTGGTTAGAGTGGGCAAAAAGAGATTTAGCTGTTCAAGGCTGGAAGGTGGAAGGGAAGTAGTTTACATGCTTTGAAGGTCACTGAGGCTTGAGGCGATGAGAGACAGACAATAAGGTGCTGGTAGATTCAAGTGTGTCCTCACACTCCGCTGCTCCACTCTTCTGACTACAGATTACATGGAGAGGCAACAGCCTTGCACAGAGTTCTCCTGTTCTCTGCAGTCTTACTCTGGCAGCAAAATGTGGTTCCAAGGGCTCCTCGGCAAGCTTGGATTCGTCTACGTATACTAGTACTTCAAAAGTGGTAGTGATCTTGCAGATTCTCCAACTTTCATCTTAGGAATCTTCCTTATCCGGCATCTTCTACAACTGTGTAGATCTTATTCCTATAACACATCCCCTCTTTCATAATATTCATAATGACTGTGCTTCTCACACTAACCCCTGGCTGATGTGCCATGTTTTTTCAGACAAAGCTATGTATCCCTGTGGGCACATTCAGTGTTTAGATTACACATTTCACTTCCCTGCTTGGAGTCAGAGGAAACTCTTTAGAAGAGGAGTTATAGTCACAGTGTCTGTTTAGTGGAGTTCATCTTTATTGCTGTTAGACTGTGCCATCTGGCTGTGGAAATGAGTAATCATGCTTGCCTTTATGTCCTTGGAAAATATTATTTTTCAAAAAAGAATGAAGTATCAAGGGACAGTAGCGATTAATGCCTTAATTTTCATAATTATTCTGTATTGTGGATTTTTTTCAAAGTTAACATGGTAAGTAGACAGTAACTACTGTTCTTAACTTGTAATTTCCTTTATATGTAATGGGGACTAGTATCAGTATTTCTGCACTAAAAGTTGGCAATGTATGAACACTGGCATTCTGCTATGCTATTTCCCTACCCTATTTAAGACTAGATTTATTTCAAATAAGGGCATAAAAAGTAACTGATTTGTCCCGTGTTCCATTCACTTTATATATGCTGTATACTTATACATACTAGGTCTATCTTTAAGAAAAAACTCTTAGGTTTCCATGCACTTCATGAAAATTCACTGAAAAGAAACTCAGAAAACCAAAAAAACCAAGAAAGGTATCCAGAATTCAATCAACAATCACCATAATATGTATTAATAGTTAGGTGATCCTCGGTAAAAGATCCTGCATAGAGTGGGTTAAAATATAGAATAATCAGGCTTACTGGTCCAACGGGGACAGGTAGAACCTGAGTCACCCTTAGTCACCTCTTAGTCACCCTTCAAACCTGGGACAAAACTCAAGCCCAGCTCAATTTTCAGTCACACAATACACAAGCTTACAAAATGAGTAGTAACAGCAGGGAGGTACTCCTTACAATAACCAACCATGTAGGGTCAAAAGGACAGCACATGCCTAAAGATAAAGCTCAGAGGAAAGGACAGAGGATTAATTAAGATAAAGGATTAATGGAAACAAGAATCAGAGAGAGGGAGTGGGAAGCATTCAGTTATATTGTCAGTATTACAATCAATGCTATAAAAGGGAATAATTTATGAATAGTTGAATAGAAATAAATTTGCTTTGTAAATCTTGACTTAAACCACAATAAAAATGAAAATAATAAGTTAGGTAATCTTAACTGCAGGAAGGTGTGAAAACAAGATTGGATTTTGTTAAGTCCAAAGGTCTTTAGCTTTACTAAGGAAGACATTAACAACAACAACAACAACGAGAAAGCTCTCTTGGCCTAGTGGATAGAACGTTACATTACCAAGCCAAGGTGGGTGATTTTAATCTGTGGCTCTCAGGTCTGGTTTGAATTGTTTTTGGTCAAACATTCTTCTATGAGGTATAGCCCTAGTCTGTCCATTTGCTGTACAGAGGTAACTTGTGGATGCTGTGATGCTAAACACTGCCACACTGATGTGATGTGTCAAATGCAATAATGCAATAATGGCTACCCATGGTGGACAGTGTTTGGTGGAGCTCCCTGATTAAAACAGGTTTGGAAGCAGGAGTGGCATCCACTTCCGAAATAGCTTACCTCCAGAACTCTATGAACTTGGAGAAATGATGAAAGTTATACAAGCGTTCAGGTCTTTCATTCATAGGATTGCTTTGAGTTGTCTACGACTTGACAGCACTTAACAACAACAACAAAAGGAAGACATAAGGATGCTAACATGCAGAGAGATCTAAAATTCAATCAAGTAATGGAAGCAGCCCACTGCTGTCAGTTGTTGAATCAATTCCTATTCCTGGCGTGCAGAGCAGAACTGCTCCACAGGGTTTTCCAAGCTATGACCTTTCATAAGGAGATTATTAGGCTTGTATTCTGAGATGTTTTGCTGCTGTTGTGTACTGTCAAATAAGAATCGACCCATACTTTGCCCTCCAGTATGTTTTCAGAGGCAGTAAATCACACACGAGGAGACGGCCCATCTTTCTCTAGCAGAGCAGCTGGCAGATTCAAACCACTTATCTTTGTGCTGGTAGTTGCAAGTAGGGGGGTTTCAAATTACCAACATTTTGGCTGACAGCAAAGGGCTTAGCCAGGGATGCATCCTATCCCCATACCTTTCCAAGCTATATACGGAACAGATCATCTGGGAGGCTGGATTCTAGGGGCAGGAATGTGGCATCAGGATTGGACAGAGACTCATCAACAACCAACATAATGTAGATAACACAACCTTACTTGCTGAAACTGAGGAGGACCTGAAGCACTTGCTGCAGAAGGTCAAGGACTGCAGCCTTCAACAAGGATTGAAGTTCAATATAAAGAAAACAAAGATTCTCACCATTAGGCTAAATTAGCAGCACCATGACAGATGGAGAAGACATTGAGATTATTAACAGCTTCAGCTTGCTTAGATCCACAATCAACACACTCTTGGTACCAGCAGCCAGGAAATCAAAAGATGAACTACTTTGGGAAAGTTTGCTGTCAGAGACCTCTCTAGAGTACTGAAGAGCAACAACGTCAGTCTAGAGGCTAAGCTGTGCCTGATCCAAGCTATGGTCTTCGCAATTACCTGCTATACATCAGAGTGCTAGACAATGAATAAGGTTGACAGAAGAATTGATAGCTTTGATTTGTGGTGCTGGAGAAGAGTACTGAACATAGTATGGACTACCAAAAGAACAGATTTATCCGGGAGAGAGTGAAACCATGCTGTTCCTTGGAGGTAAGGACTTTGAAGCTCCTTCTCACATACTTTGGGCCTGTGGCTTGGAGTAGGACATCATGCTTGGAAGGGCAGAGGGACAGTACAAGAGAGGAAGACCCTAGATGAGAGGGACTGACTTGGGTAATGCACATAGGTGTGTCAGAGACAATGAAATTTGCTCAAGACAGAGCAGGGCTTAGAGTTGTTGTACATAGGGCTGTTGCACATATGAGTCTCAACCAACGGATGGCACATAACAACAACAAACAATAGGGGTTCCAGGATGTCAATTTAAAGATTAAGGTGCATAGGAGTGTGAGGAGAAGGAAGAAATCCAAAACAAAATGTTCTTGCTCTGACAGAATATTCACCTTACATGCCTAAAGAAAAAGATTAAGGTGCATCCGATCTAAGCCATGGCCTTTTCAACTGCTTCCTATGCATCTGAAAGCTGGACAATGAATAGAGATGACAGAATTTTTGACGTCTTTGAATTGTGGCATCAGCAAAGGTTAAAGGTTAACAACAAATAAGCCTATCTTAGATGAAGTTCAAGCAAGGTAGTCTTTAAAAGCTAGCATGAGGAAACTTCATCTCATGTATTTTGGGCATGTCGTTATGTGGGGACAGTCCTCGGAAAAGACATCATTCATTCTAAGAAAGGTGGAAGGTCAGAGAAAGAGAGGAAGACCCTTAAGAAGAAGGACTGACAAGATGAAGTGACTGTAAGAGTGGGTTTGAGCTTATCAAGAGACCGTGAGGATAGCACAGGATAGGGCAAGGTTCAGATCTGCTGTTACTTGATGGCACCTAACAACCACTGCCAAGGTTCCTAGAATGCAGCCATGTAAAAGAAGTAAACCACTATAAGAATCAGACTGGGTCCCATCAGGATTCAGACGTGGATCCAGTAACATACCTGGTTGTTAAGAAAAATCTCAACAAGAAGAGATGACAGTCTCAAAAATGACATCTGAAGATAACTTTAAAAAAAACACACAGACACAACAAAAACACCAAACATTTGGCATGACAATTATTCTTTTAATGAATATAATTTAAGGAACCCTGGTAGTACAGTGGTTAAAGTGCTCATATGTTAACCAAGAAGTTGGCACTGACCAGAAGTTTCACAAGTGAAAGACGAGGCAGTCTGCTTCTGTAAAGATTTACAGCCATGGAAACCCACTGGGGCACTTTTACTCTGTTCGTTAGGTCACTGTGAGTTGGACTCAACAGCAGGACTTTAGCTCGGACGCTAACCAAAAGGTCGGCAGTTCAAAGTCATCAGGTGCTCTCAGAAAAAGATATGAGAATGTGCTCCCTAAAAGATTTCAGCCTGGGAACCCTATGGGGAAGTTCTACTCTCTCACAGTCATTATGATTCAGAGTCCATTCAGTGGTTCACAATAGCAAATATCACAGAACTCCAGGAAAATGTGTAATTAAGAATAGAAATGTTCCCACTCAGCAGCACCACAGAAGGCCTGGAAATCTGCTTCCCTATCAACTGCAGCCAAGAAGACCCTATGAGCAGTGCTCTCTGTAACAGCCCGGTCAGCAGGAGTGAGAAGCAACTTGACTTCAAACAATAACCGTAAAAATAAACCAAGTATAGTATTACTGTGTTTATGCTAAGTTAGCATTTTAAGTTTTCTAAAATTTAAGAGAATTCAGTCTATTACAGCAATGTCTGCCTTGTAATTACTATCTGAATTGTATAATAGTTGCAGAATTATTATTTTAACCAGAATGTGTACTATTTATACACAGTACTTAAGCATTTAAAAAAAAAAAAAAAGGGACCCAGATTTAAAAACATTAAATTCTACGAGCTTTTTAGATAACTGAAGTTCATTAAAAGGGTCAACTTCAAAGATATTTACATTTATAAATTACATTAACTACACAAAGGTCCTTAAAGCAAGTACTCTAGATTAAAGTTGTAAAATGATCCTACTAACTTAAGAAAGGTTTTCTTCAGATTTTAGATCCTATAAATCCAACAGAGGAGCTTCATCCCTCCTTTACACTCTTACAAATGTCACTTCAGTGAGTTTTAGAAACAACCAAAAAAAAAACCTCACAACTCATACATGGCCAGTGGGTGCAATCTAACTGTTAAACAATCATTACTACAAATTAGTACATTTAAATCACATCTAATTCAAAGGTATTAAATATTCAAATTCATCAGATCCTAATTATTTCATCACACTTTACTACTGTAGATGCTCTTGAGGCTCTTTTTGCCTACTGTATCTACAAGGTAGGTACATTATACGGCAAAAGAAAGATAAGTAGTCTTCTGTAAAGATTTAGAATCTTGGGAACCAAATTAAAGTCAGAATAGACTTGAGGGCAGTGGGCTTGGGCTTGGGTTCTACCTTCCCATTCTTTGCTAGTGCTGGGATCCTAAAAACCTTGCAAGAGTCATCCAAGTATAATTGGCCTCTATGTGACTGGAGCAGTAAAGGGAACACCAAGAATAGATGGGGGAAATGGGACAAATGTCTAATTGCCTCAAGCAACAACTGTCTCCTTTGCCATTAGACCAGAATTGGATGTTATCTGTCTACTGTGACTGAATCTTTTGATCAAAGACTGTAAAGAATCCTTGTCAAAAAGAGGGGAGAATGGAGAACACAACTCCAAATTTTCATGGAATGTAGTCTTTAGGAAATCACTGAGGCTGACCAAACCCCTAAAACAGTTGCTCTAAGATAATCTTTAAACCTTATACTTCACAGGAAAGAAATATGCCTTGAAGGCTTTAAAAGCAGGTTAGTGCAAGGTAAAGGATGTTTGCACCGTGCTATTAAGAAAAACTATCTATATAGGATAAAGCAGCAAAAGCAACTGGAAATGAAGACCAAAAACTTGAGGAGCAGTTGTTTTTAGGTGCTGTCAAGTATGGCTCTAGAAACAGAAGAACTAAACCCTGTCCTATCCTATACCATACCATCTTCACACTTCTTGCTTGACACACTAGCACCTATTGCGGCTGTCACCACGTCAATCCACCTGGTCAAGAGCCTTCCTCTTCGCTAACCTTCCACCCTTCCAAGCATCATGTTCTTCTCCAAGGAATAGATCTAGCAGCATGCCCACAGTAGGTGAGGCATAGGTTCATCATTCTTGCCTTCAAAATGCACTCCAGCTTCACCGTCTCCAAGGCTCTCTTGTTGTGGTATCTTAAAGGAGCTGTAAGCTAAAGTTAGTAGAGAAGAAAAAAATATGGAAAAGAAGGGCAAGACTGGTTGTACAATTTAAAAAAATGTAATCACTCAACTGCAAACATAGAAATCGTTAGTGTGTGTTACAGGGTATATCTTTTCAACAATTACAAAAAAGCTGAGAAGAGCAATTGTAAAATATATGAAATCTGAACTACTTTATTCTACTATAAAATGACGATAGATGACGAGGAATTGTGCTCTCTCTCGCTGCCCACTAACTCACTTCCGAATCATGGCTAAGCTGAACTGAAAAATGTATAAGATACCTGACCCTGCAGTGGAAATTTAAGGTTGTAAATCACATGAGAGGACATTTTCCATCTTTTTCGCAAGGAGTCCCTGGTGGATTCAAGCTGCCAGAGAAGTGGCCTTTGGGTTAGCAGCACAACTCTTTACAGACTGCACCACCAGAGCTTCCTATGATTAACGGCTAAGTAGGATATTTTAAAGACCAAATTTAAAAAGCACAAAATTTATTTAGGAGTTGGAGGGAAGGAATATTTACGAGTTTCAAATATTAAAGAAATCTCAAATAAAACAGATCTGATATTAAGGGGTTTACACTGAAAATAAGGGAACGACACAAAACAAGACACAACATCAAAAATTACCTTATCTGACCAGCCGCTTACCATTTAGTCATTTCTGACTCATGGTGATGAGTCACTGAATTGATTCCAACTCTTGGTGACCCTTTCTCGGGTCTCCAAAGCTATACATCTTAACAAGAGCAAAGGCCTCATCTTCCTCCTGCAGAGGTGTCTACTGGATCTGAACCACAAACATGTAACCTACTACCACCTGGACTCCTTAGTAAAAGAATTACACAGCTCATTACCATCAAGTCGGAATCAACTTATGGCTGACCCTCCAGCGGACTCCCAGAGGCTGTAAATCACACAAGTAGAAACTGCTCATCTTTCTCCCCAGGAGCACTTGTGCATTTAACAGCCTGCCTTTGAGGTTGGCAGTGCAACTCTTGACCTATTAAGTTACCAGAGTTCCTAGTATAGTAAATAATAGACAAAAAAAATTTTTTTTCAGAAAAATGTCTGTGCTACCTAGAAATACAAATATGGTTGAGAAAGGTGACACTATGGGAGCACTCGTTTTGAACAGTGCTAGCACAAAGTGCTAGCAGCCACTCCTGAGGAAAAAGGAGGTAGTCTCTGAACCAATTTCAGCCTGAAGGGATTAAGGAGAGGCTGGATACCTAGTTCCCTAAATGGTAGTTATAAATAGTGCAAAATACAAACCCAAGAGAAAATGCTGGACTCATTAGGATAAACGATATCTGAAAAAAATACTATTTTTTTTTAAAAAAAAAAAAGCTTAGAAGCAAGCAAACCTGGACTCCATAGACACATTTAGATGCACTAGGTATAAAGGGGCAATCTTCTCTAATACTAATTACAGCAGTATTCCCATTATCGTCTGATAAAGGATCTTGGTCTTTTAATACTAAGATGATATAAGGATGAAGAACCAAACTAGGACATCTAAATTACAAGAACACTGTGCCACTAATAGTAGATTGTCTACCCAAACGTTCAAGGGCATTATTTTAATACTACCTGGTCTCAGTGATAAGTATTTCAATTCAGAATTCAGAGGTGATCCAGGAAAAAGTCGGTCGAGTCGGCTGGGGTCCAGCTGAGCCAGATGCGATGGGCTGAAAGCAGCAAAACTGCTTCTCTAGGGCCTCCCTAACCATCCCAATAATCTGGAGTAGCGGTAAAATGTTAAATCTATTCTCTCTCTGGAATCTGTGAGATGTCGCTTGGATTGGAGGGGTCCTTCACAATGACTAATACAATAAGCAATTCTAACTCTCGTTAAAAAAAAACACCCACACACCTCTATGGTCTCCATTTGCTCCCCTTCCTCTTTAGGAAGAAAGGAATGGGACTATAATCTCCCGCTTTTCCTTTAGCAGACCTGGAATCAGCTAGAAGCTAAAAATAGGGAGCAGATTAACTCCGAAGAGAGATGTGATCCGACCCGCTCAGGCCCTCACACTAAGGACCAGAGGTCGGCGGGCCCCGCAGTGGAGGTGTTGAAAAGACAAGAGGAACCAAGGAAAATAGAAGGGGGCCAACATCACCTGCCGCTTGTTCATCCGCCGCACATCGTCCAAAAAGTCTAGAGACAGCATGATGGGGCAGGATAGATGGACACTGGCCGCCGAAAGGGCACGAAGTGGCCAGGGGATAGGTATACCGGGTACACCGGCCGAGCTCACGCAGGACAGGCCCCCACGGAGTCCGTACTTCCGCTTCCGGGGCTGAAATGGAAGCGGCCCCGCCCCTTCGCTGCAGAGAGCTGACAAAGGGATCCGCTACCCTCCTAGTTCCCTCTCGGGACTTGGCTTTTCTCTGAGAGCGCCCACCCGCTCTGGGCCTCGCCTGCTGAGAACCGGAGCCGGCCTGGCGTGTCCAGCCCAGTTCAGGAACTCTTAATTAGATGGGACTATTGCTCTGACTGAAGGCGGGCCTTCGTGGACATCCAGCCAATCAGGAGCCGCCGTCGGGGCTACGGGCGGGGTGTGGCGCAGAACGTGTCGCCAAGCTCTTCGTTCCCTGGCAGCTGCACGTCTCCCGCGCTCAAAGGGAGGGTCCGGTAACGTGTCGTGGATCTTTACGCCTAAGAGTAGGGCAGTAGATACGTGAGACGTCCAAACGCTGTCTAGCTCTCGTAGTAATTTCTAGCCAGGTTGGAGAGACAACAGTTGGAAAACCTCCAACGTTAACAATGGTGGGTCTCAGCCTCTCTGACCTTGACTCATATAACGGAGTTTGACTATCGCCTTAAACCTGGCTGCTTGGTTTTCTTACTTTAATGTCACTCTCCCCTCCTTTGACTTCGCAGAACGCCTAATGCCCGTCCACTTCTGCCAACAGGGGCCAGAACGGATTCTCTTGCTATGACGTTTTCTTCCAGATATTCGTTCTCTCATTTTAAGGGAAGCAGAGTGAAAGGCATACTGGAACTCAGTGCTGTATCATTGCATTCTCTAATGCTATAAAATAAAAAAAAAAAAATACACGTTAGACTATGGCAATAATTAAAAGACGACACACCATTTAGTAAAGATGTGGAGAAACTGGATCCCAAGCGGTGCAGGCTACTTTGGTAGTCTGGCAGTTCCTCAGATAGGGTTAAATACAAAGCTACCAATGCTTAGCCATCAATTCTTAAGAGAGAAAAAAAAAATATCTCCTTAGTTGTTGTTATGAGCCGTCGAGTCGCCTGGGACTCATAGCAACCCTATGTACAACAGCCAGCCCTAAACCCTGCTCTGTCCTGAGCCAATCTTACTGTCTCCGACACGCCTACCCCGATTACCCCAATCACTGAATCAATCCATCTCCTCAAGGGTCTTCCTCTCCTGCGCTGTCCCTCTCCAAGGCCTGGTCCCTCCTTGCACCATGTCCGTAGTATGTCAGATGAAGCTTCAGTATCCTTGCCTTTAAGGAGCAGCAAGGTTTAACCCCCTCCAGGACGAACCTGTTTGTTCTCTTAGAAGTCCATGGTATATTCAATACTCTTCTCCAGCACCATAGCTCAAAGGCATCAATTCTCCTACCATCCCTAGTCATTGTGCAGCTCTCCGATGCACAGCAAGTGATTGCAAAGACCATGGCCTGTATCAGGCACACCTTAGTCTCCAGGCTGACATTGTTGCTTTACAGTACTTTGGAGAGGTGTCTGACAGACTTTCCCATCGCAGAGGTGTCTGACAGCAGACTCTCCCATAGCAATACATCTTTTAATTTCCTGGCTGCTGATGCCAAGAGTGTTGATTGTGGACCCAAGCAAATTAAAGCTATTAACAATCTCAATCTCTTCACCATCTATCCTGATGCCCAGTGGTGAGAATCTTTGTTTTCTTGATATTGAGTCTCAATCCATATTGAAGGCTACAGTCCTTGACCTTTTGTAGCAAGTGCTTCAGGGTCTCCTCACTTTCAGCAAGCAGGGTTGTGTTGTCTGCATACTGCAGATTGTTGATGAATCTTCCCCCAATCCTGATGCCACTTTTCTTCTCATAGAGTCCAGCCTTCCGGATTATCTGTTCTTCATATAGATTGAAAAGGTATGGAGATAGGACACATTCTTTAGCATACACCCTTCCCAATTTTGAACCATGCAGTGTTTCCTTGCTCTGTAGACAACTGCCTCATGGTCTAAGTATAGGTTTCACATTAGCATGATCAAGTGTTCTTGCATTCCCCTTCTTCTCAGAGTTAGCCGCAGTTTGTTGTGATCCGCACAGTCAAATGCCTTTGCATAATCAATGAAACACATTCCCCTAATACTCCCTGCTCTCATCCAAGATCCACCTGACATTAGCTATAATATACCGAGTACCATGACCCCTTCTTAACCCAGCCTGCACTTCTGGCAGTTCTCTGTTGTGATGTGCTGTTCCAGTCAACTTTTGGATAATCTTCAGCAGAATCTTGCTTGCATGTGATATTAATTATATTGATCGATAATTTATACACTCTGTCAGATCACTTTTCTTTGGAATGGGAACAAATATAGACCTCTTCCAATCAGTTGGCCAAGTGATTGCCCTCTAGATTTCTTGGCACAACTTGGTGAGCACATTAAGGGCAGCATCTGTTTGTTGAAATATATCAATTGGTTTACCATCAATTCCTGGGTTCTTATTTTTTTGCCAATTCTTTCAAAGCAGTTTGAGCTTCCTCCTTCATCACCACTGACTTTTGCTCATATGTTGTTTCATTAAATTCTTCTGTGTCTGCCAATTCCTTTTGGTACAATCACTCTGTACACTCTGTCCATCTTTTTTTACTACTTCCTGGATCATTTAATATTCTGCCCATACCATCCTTAAGTATTGCAACTAGAGATTTGAATTATTTCTTCAGTTCCTTCAGCTTTAAGAAATGCTGAGAGAGTTCTGCCCTTTTGATTTTCTGACTCCAGCTTCTTGCACATTTCAGTGTAATACTTTGTCTTCCTGCACTGCCTTTTGTAATCTTCTGTTCAGCTCCTTAATAATATCTTGATTTCTTCCCTCTGCTTTGGCTTCTTGGTTCTTTAATTCAATATTCAGAGTCTCTTCTGACATCCATTTTGGTCTTTTCTTCCCCCTCTGTCTTTGTAATGACCTTTTGCACTCTTTCTAGATGATATTCCTGATATCCTCCCACAACTCATCTGGTATTCACTCATTAGTGTTCAAGACCTCAGACCTGTTCCTGAGATGGTTTTTAAATTCAGATGGGATAGACTCAAGGTCATATTTTGGTTTCTGTGGATTTGATTTAATTTTCCTTAGCTTCAGCCTGAAGTTGCAAATGAGCAGTTGGTGGTCTGTTCCACAATCAGCGCCTGGCCTAGTTTTCACAGCTGATATTGAGCTTCTCCAGCGGTTCTTTCCACAGATGTAATCAATCTGATTCCTATGCATACCATCAGGTGAAATCCATGTGTATAACCTGCATTTATGTTTCTTATAAAATGTATTTGCAATGAATAAATCATTGATTGTGCAAAATTCTATCATTCTGTCCAAAATAACAACATATAGGGAAGGGAGCAGGGGTGGGTTTGAGGATAGGGAAGGGAGAAATCACGGGGTCACAGAGTTTGATGGGGAGAAGGAAGAGGTAAAGGAATTGGGAAAGATCCAGTGGAGACCCGAAAAGATGGGCTAATAATGGGCATTGATCAATAGTGATTAATTTTATAAACTACAACATATGGGAATAATTAAACCCAATGTGAATGAAGAAATGTGTGAAACACAATTTATATGAACGAAACACAGACATACAGATTTTATATGCAAACCAATAAAAAAACATATACATCCCAATACTTACTGAGCTTAAAAGAAATTAGCTCTTCAAATGAATAATACCTGTGGAGGAAAATATATGTAAGTCATGAAGGCAAAGACCTTATCTTGTTTATCCCTCTATCCCCAGCTCTCATAACAAGATATTTAATATATAACATAGCATCAGTATATATTAGTAAATACATGTTGCATATGAATTCTAACCTAAATTATAGAGCACATGACTTAATGCTTGTTTATATTGAGTTTGAATCTCAAGGTGAGCGCCAGCAACCATTTCAGTGGCTTTGAACGTCTATCTATTTTATCTGGAGAAGAGCCATAAGCAGGCACAAAGTCCTGTGGAATTCTGTTGGGATTCCGAGCCATCAGTTGGTTCTGACTCATAAAGCAGCTGAAAGCATGGTCATGTGCCATCCTCCAGGTGTGCCTATGGTTGAGCCATGGTGTGAATCCATCCCATTGAGGATCTTCCTCTTTTTCACTGACCCTCTGCTTCACCAGTCATGATAATCTTCTCCAGTGGCTGGTGCTTCCTGATATGTCTAATTACCTGATGCTAAGTCTCACTATCCTTGCTTCTAAAAATGTTCTCACTGTACTTAATCCTGAACAGATTTGGTTTTCCAGGCAGGATTCTCAGCATTGAGAATCATGTTATATTCAGCATCCTTTACCAGTATCACAATTTGAAGAAATCAAATTCTTTGGCCTTTTTTATTGATTCTCAAGCATATGAAGCAATTGGAAATAACTTGGTTGAGTCATGTTTACCTTAGTTTTCAAAGTGGTATCCTTGGTTTTTAGCACTTTAAAGAAATCCTTTACAAATCATAATGATCCTATACACAATAGCTCTGAACCTTGAGCCAATCTTACTATCTCCAACACACCTGCCCCTAACACCCCAGTCACTATGTGAATCCATCTCATTCAGGGCCTTCCTCTCCTACATTGTCCCTCCACCCTTCCAAGCATGATGTCTTCATCCAAGGACTGGTCCCTCCTGGCTACATGCCCAAAGTATGTGAGACAGAGCTTCAAAATCCTAGCCTCCAGTGAGTTCTGGGATTCCCATTCTTCTCAAGGTTAGCCACAATTTGCTGTGATTCACACAAATGCTTTTGCATAGTCAATGAAACACAGATAGACATCCCTCTAGTACTCTTTGCTTTCAGACAAGATCCAAGAGTTGGGAACAGGGAAGAAGGATTAGTAGTTGGAAAGCATGTACTTGGTAACAGAAATGAGGCTGGAGATAGAATTATAGAATTCTGTACA
>NW_006399791.1:6023431-6029344 GCF_000299155.1 Elephantulus edwardii | reverse complement strand
GCCAGAGGAATGTCTATCTGTGCTTCATTGACTATGCAAAGGCAATTGAGTGTGTGGATCACAAAGAATCACGGCTAACCTTAAGAAGAATGGGAATCGCAGAACATTTGATTGTACTTATGTGAAACCTATACTTGGACCAAGAGGCAGTCCTCAGAACAGAACAAGGAAACACTGCATGGTTCAAAATCAGAAAAGGAGTGCACCAGGATTGTGTCCTAGCTCCATACCTTTTCAATCTATATTTAGAACGGATCATTCAAGAGGCTGGGCTTTATGTGGCATAATGTGGCATCAGGATTGGAGGAGGACTCATCAACAACCTGCATTATGCCCATAATACAATCTTGGTTGCCAAAACTGAGGAGGACTGAGCATTTGCTGCAGGAGATCAAGGACTGTAGTTTTCAATATAGATTGAAGCTCAACATCAAGAAGACAAAGATTCTCACCACTGGGCCAATTGGCAGCACCACGATAGATGGAAAAGAGATAGAGGTTGTTACCAATTTCATCATACTCAGCTCCACAAACAACACTCTTGGCACCAGCAGTCAGGAAATCAAAAGACAAATTGCACTGAAGAAGTCTGCTGTTGGGGGACCTCTCCAGAGTGCTGAGGAGCAATGATGTCAGTCTAGAGACTGATCCAGTCCATGGTGTTTGTCATTTCATGCTATGTGTCAGAGAGCTGGACAATTACTAAGGATGACAGATGAAAAATTGATGTCTTTGAGTTATAATGCTGGAAAAGAATATTGACTAGACCATGTACTTCCCAAGAGAACAAACAGGTCTGCACCAGAGAGGGTGAAACCAGGCTGCTTTTTGGAGTTAAAGATTTTGAAGCTCCATCTCACGTACTTTGGGCACATGGCCAGGAGGGACCAGTCCCTGCAGAAGGACATCATGCTTGGAAAGGTGGAGGGACAGTGCAGGAGAAGAAGACCCCAGATGAAACAGATTGACACAGTACCTGGGGCAATGGGAGTAAGTATGTTGAAGAAAGACTGGCCCAATAAAGAGCAGAGTTCAGAGCTATTATACACAGGGTTCCTATCAGTAGCAGTCAACTCGATGGCACATACCAACAGCAACAATTCCATATTCCAGTTATTCATGGATGTTTCCAAATGTTTCTCCCGCCTTTTTTAGGGTATTTACTACCTGAGTGGCTCATCTAACAGCATTCTATCTAACAATTTCCTGTTACTCACAGGGTTTCCAAAGGCTAGTTATGTCAGAAGTGGATGACTATCACGATACTTGAGCCTCAGTTAATCAATCGTGGACATATTACAGGCAATCAATCACAATTTATTAATTTATAGCAGGCATAGTGGGAAACACTCATCCCTAGGAGCCTAAACTTGTCTCCATCTTGGTCAGTCACACCCAGGGTTTATATACTTTGGGGTTTGGGGGGTTACATAATGTTTGACCAATTATATTAGTTCAATAGCAACATGGGTTTAACCAATCATATTCAGTAACAAGTTACATTCTCTTATCATGGACTTACACATGTTGATGCAAGTGGGGATCTTTCGGCAAGTCAGGACATGTTTACATCAAACTGTTCCAATACACTTCAATATATTTTCACAACAGTTTTATAATATGTCTTCACAGCAGACCTATAATATATTTTCACAGCAGACTTACATTAATTTCTTTGTAATATTATTCACTTATACCAGTAATAACAAGTAACATCCTGCTTCTTAGTCTGTTCCACTGAAACTTCACTAAAGTCACCACCCACAATATAGCAATTCCTTATTAGATACACACTATTATCATTATTGGCCATATCAGGGTATTACTCCACACCTGAATGCTTATACGTTTCCTATAGGCCTCCTTCTAATGATTGCTTCTTCTTCAGTTCTCTGTGTATTTTTATTATACAAAGAATAAACCAAAACCTGAATAAGTTCTAACTCATGGTAGTCCTATATCAAGTTTCCAGAGCTATAAATTTGAGCAATAGCAGGTTGCCTCATTGATCTCTGGAGGAGGATTGGTGCCTTAGAACCACTGAATCTTCATTAACAGCCTGACATATAACCCATTACAAAACTAGTGCTCTTGTGCACATAATACTCATGTGTATTCTCATCGTAAAAGATTAAAACAAGAGAAGCATGCTTAGAGTACATGAAAGTTTTCTTTGCACTCCAATTTATTTTCTTCTCTAGATTACTTATCACTATTAACAGTTTCATGTTTTTCTTTCTAGTATTTTTTCTATGTACTTGAGATCTACACATATATAGATAGAGATATAGCTAGACAGATGTAGAGAAATTGTTATACTGTCCATGTCCTTTCAGCTGTTGTTCTCTCTCACTCCATTAACTCTTTTCTACCTCATTGAGTCCTTCAACCACCAAACTCTTCCATTTTCTCTCAATCTATGGGAAATTTTTCAATGTGTAGTCTCTGCACCAGTGATCTATCAAGTTAGATTAATTATAGTTTTCACAAAACTCATGTTACACTGTCCATATTAATTTTAGTTGTGAGATCTAGGTTGCGCTATCTCCTCAGATTGTCTCAAGTAATATTTAACTAAAAACAGTCTGTACCTACTCTTCACTGATAAGTCTTGTTATCTGACATTTCTCATTATGACAATAGTAAAAAAAAATCTACTCTCTATGTTGTGCACACACATTATACAAGTGCCAGAGTGTGAGGTAAGAATAGCATAAGTGTAATAACAGAATATGACATCTTGACTTCACGGTGATTTGACAGTTATGTAATCATGTACGTCATTCTGCATTTTGTGATCTGATGGGGTCACTTTCCATTTTTGTGTAATTCCAATTTCCCCATAATGATTTGTTCTTTGGATCCTAACCATGACTATAAATGAAGAGTGAGTATAGTTAATTTAAACTACTGTACTATTTTATCACATGCTCTTAGTTATATTCATATTCTCTCTCTCTCTCTCTCTCTGTCTCTCAGTGATTTTTGTTTCAGAGGCTGTAAATCACATATGAGGAAACTGCCCATCTTTCTTCCATGGAGCTGCTAGTGGATTCAAACCACCACAGAGGCTCCACTTTGGAGTTAGCAGCACATCTCCCCACCCTCTAGATCACCAGAGCTCCAGTTATACATTGGCTTTCTATCTATCATCATTGTAGTACATTTCACTCTCAACTTACAAAAGTGAATCTGTAGGCCCTCCTGTTTGCTCTTTTCCTGGCAGTGAGGCTTCTTCTTTCTGCTTCCAGATCCACTTGATTAATGGTGAGACTAGCCAGTCCCCTTGTGGATTGGTGAGACCACCCAGTCCCCTTGTGGATACACTAATCAACCTATTCCCATATTCTTGCCCATCTCTATGGCAACTTCAAATTCAATGGCTAGGAAAGTCATATTGAAAGACAAACTCCATAGCACCTAATGTGGAAATAAAAGAGATAAATTTTATGAAAGTCTTAGAAATACACCTATTTGGCCCTGCTTTCTAGTTATCAAGCTTGCGTGTTATATGCATGATGTATAAAACTTACTCAAATAGTAGTAAAAAGTCTACAAAACTTTAGTGCATTTTTTGTCAGTGACTGATCCAATAATCAAGATAAATAATGTTTCCTAACATAACATTGGTGACTTTTCTTTCATAACCTAAGTCATCAAAACAATAAAGACCTTATTTAAAATTATGTTTGTCAGAGTTAAAACAGGAACATGTTATAATTGCCAAGAAGTTTTTAAAGTCAGTCATAACACTAATGATAAATCTCTTCAGTGACATATTTAAAAAAAAACCCAAAACCCAAACAAACCCTTCTCAAGAACGACAACAGCAAAGATCTTGTCCAGACAACTTTACTGGTAAATTCTACCAAATATTCAGAGATCAACTGTCACAGGTCTATTTAAATTATTCAAAATACAGAACAAGAAAGAATAGTCCTAGAGTCATTTTATGATGCAAGCACAAGCTTGATAACAAAATCAGGGGAAGACATCATCAAAAAGAAAAACTATAGATAAATATCTCTAATCAACATAGATTTTAAAATCTTTAACAAAATCCTAGCCAATAGAATCCAACAGTATATGATAAAATAATTCATCATGATCAAGTAGATTCATAAGAGGCATGCAAAGGTGGTCGAATGTAAGAAAACAATATGTAATTTATCACATTAATAAAACAAAGGACAAGAACCACATGATCCTATCAATTGATACAGAAAAGATCTTTGACAAAAATCCAACACCCTTCCTGATTAAAACAACAAAAGAGAAATAGAGGGAATTTCTTCAACATAGTTAATATTATGAATTCCAAACAAGAGCCAATGTCATTTTTAATGGAGAGAGATGAAAGGCATTCCCCTTGCCAACAAGGACTAAGCTGCCCACTATCACCCTATTCCTATTCAATATTGTATTGAAAGTCCTGTTGTTCTTCAGTTCCTTCAGCTTAAGAAATGCTGAGCAAGTTGCCACTTTGATTATCTGACTCCAGCTCTTTGCACATTTTATTGTAATACTTTGTCTTCCTGTGCTGCCCTCTGGAATCTTCTGCTCAACTCCTTAATGTCTTGATTTCTTCCCTTTGCTTGAGCTTCTTGGTGCTCTAGTACAAAATTCAGAGTTTCTTCTGGCATCCATCTTGGTCTTTTTTTCCTCCTCTGTCTTTGCAATGATCTTTTGCATTCTTCCTGGATGATACTCTGGAAAAGTCCTAGCCAGGGCAATTAAGCACAAGAAAGAAATAGGAGGCATCCAAATTGGCAAGTAGGAGGTAAAATTATGTTTATATATGCAGATGATATGTTAGTGTATACAGAAAACCATAAAGATCAACAAAAAACTTCTTAGACCCAGTCGACCAATTCAACAGAGTAGCAGGACACAAGATCAACATACAAAAATCAGTTGAATTTCTCTACAGCAACAAAGAGAACATGGAAGAGGAAATAAGATAAGGTATACCATTTACAATAGCTCATCACAAAAGGAAATACTTAGGAAGAAGCCTAACTAGAAACACGAAAGACCTCTATAAGGAAAACTGTAAAACACTACTACAGGAAGTAATGAGAGAGATAATTAAATGGAAAAATATTCTCTGTATCTGGATAGGAAGACTCAACATTGTGAAAACGACAATCCTACCAAAAGCAGTCTACAAGTTCAATGTAATCCCATATAGAGATCAACCTCACTCCTTAAGACATTTTGTGGTTGTTGTTGTTGTTGGGTGTAATGGCAGAAAATGGAAGATTCTAAACACTCAGCCAAAATTTAGGGTTCAAAAAGTTTCTTTATTAAATATGTGCATCAAGAACATCAGCTAATGCTCAAACTGTTTCAACCCAGGAGGGGAAGCACAGATTGGTTTATATACAGAGTTGGGCATGTGGGCTACACAAAGTTTGTTGTTGTGGGCAGTTAAGATATTTTTACATTTGGGGATCATTGTTGTTTCTGATTTCTCATGGGTGTCCAGGCCCCGGATCAGGTACAGGATGTAGTCAGGGAGTGGTAACCAGGCTGGGTAGAACGTAGAGCTTAGCAACACATTTTACTCCCCAGATTATTGAGGCATACATTTCTTAAAATGGTTGCCAGAACAAAATGATTTCTCGAATGCTAACATATAAGGTGGCTTCTCAAAACTCAACATATAAGCTGTTGTTATGGGGTACTATCACTTTCAAGGAGGTATAAAAGACAATTTCCAAATTTATTTGGAAAGGAAAGAGACTCTGTTTAAGCAAAGCTCTTCTGAAAAATAAAGGTAAAGTAGAACAGAGAACAACCCAGAAATGAACCTATCTAAACCAGGCTGCTCCTTGGAGGCAAGGATTCTGGGGCTTCGTCTGACATACTTTGGATATGTTGTAAGGAGAGACAGGTCTTTAGAGAGGGACA
>NW_006399791.1:6015520-6018811 GCF_000299155.1 Elephantulus edwardii | reverse complement strand
GTACACTCACACAATGGAATTCTACACAGCACTAAGGAAATAACAGTTTTGTCAAACACTTTACAACATAGAAGAGTCCAGAGAGTATTAGGCTGCTTGAATTAACACAGTCCCATAAGGAAAAATACTTCATAAGACCATTATTGTAAGAATAGGAGGTTAACTATGTAGGTGCATAAAAAAGTTCAAAAGGGAAAGGAGAAAGGGGCAGGAAAAGAGAAAGGATGAAAATCACTAGGATAGCAGAGTTCAGTGGGCAGCTATGGAGGTGAAGGAATAGGAAAGAATCAATGGAGACTTGAAATTAATAGCAGGCATAGATCAAGAGCAATTACTTTTATAAAATATAGTGTATATAAATAATTATATGAAACACAATGAAAATGAAAGATTGTACAATGTATAAAATGAAAACACAATGTACATGAATGAAACACAATGTAAATGAATTATTGTATGCAACTAATAAAAAATGAAGAGAATACACAGTCACTGTACCATAAAAAATTGGTT
The DNA here is from genome assembly GCF_000299155.1 of Elephantulus edwardii. Classification (NCBI taxonomy): domain Eukaryota; kingdom Metazoa; phylum Chordata; class Mammalia; order Macroscelidea; family Macroscelididae; genus Elephantulus; species Elephantulus edwardii. The sequence continues at coordinate 6,018,298 of NW_006399791.1, read as the reverse complement.
GACTCTGAAATATTTCAGGAAGTAACATATGAGAAAGAGCCAATAGTAATGAAGGAAGTTCAAGCTGTATTGAAGGAAAAGAAAATAAAGCCCTAGAAATCAATGGGATACCAATTGACAGATGCAGGCCTCAACAGTGTTCAACAGCTGTTAGGAAATTTGGAAGATAGCCACCTGCCAACTCACTGGAAGAGACTGAAATTTTTCCTATTCCCAAAAAGATCCAACAGAAGATGAAAATTATTGAACAAAATCATTAATATCGCATGCAAGCAAAATATTGCTGAAAATCATAAAAAAACCGTACTAGAACAGTACCTTGACAGAGAAGTTCAAGCTGGGTTTAGAAGAGGTTATGGCACCAGGGGTATTATTGCTGATGCCAGGAGGATCTAGTCTGAGAACAGAGAATACCAGGATTAGTGCTTTATTGGCTATACAAAGGCACCTGACTGTGTGGATCTTAACAAACCATGGTTAACATTAAGAAGAGTGGGAATCCCAGAACACGATAATGTGTTCGTATGAAACCAATACAATACTTAAACCAAGAAGCTCTTGTCTGAACAGAACAAGAGAACATTTCATGTTTAAAAACCAAGAAAGGTGTGCTTCAGGGCTGTATCCTTTCTCCGTACTACTCAATCTGTATGCTGAGCAAATCATTCCAGAAGCTGGACTCTATGAAAATGAATTATGAGTGGAGGAAGACTCATCGACAACCTGAATTATGCAGATGATATAAACTTGTTGGCTGAAAATAAGGAGGACTTGAAACACTTGCTGCAGAAGATCAAAGAATACAGCCTTCAGTGTAGATTACACCTTCAGTATGGATTACACTAAGAAGACAAAAATCCTCACTAGCGGGCTGACAAGCAATAATATGGATGGAGGAAAGATTGTCAACTATTTCATCTCACTTGAATCCATACTCAACACCGTTGGACCTAGTAGACAAGAAATAAAAAAATGTATTGCACTGGGAAAGACTTCAGTCAGAGACTTCTCAAGCACAGAGGAGCACTGATGTAAATTTAAAGACTAGGGTGAACCTGATTCTTCTCAATCACTTGCCATAAACCTGAAAGCTGGGCAATGAAAAAAGATAGCAAAAGAACTAATGCCTTTGAACTGTGGTGTTGAAGAAGAGTACTGAATATCCCATGGATTGTAAAAACAAACAAACAAACAAACAAACAAAAAACCAACCACAAACAAATAAGTCTTGAAGATGGTACAGCCACAGTGCTCCCTAGAGACAAGGATGGAGAAGCTTTATCTCACATACTCTTGGCATTTTGTTAGGAGAGGCCAGTCCTTGGAAAAGGACATCATGCTTGAAAAGATGAAGGTTCAGGGGGTTAAAAAAAAAGGAAGATCTTCAGGGAAGTGGGTTGACACAGTGGCTGTAGCAAGGGGTGGAGCTTATCAGAGATGATGAGGATGGCACAGGATAGGGCAATGTTCAGATCTCTTGTTCATGGGGTTACTATGAGTGGGACTCAACGCAAGGGCCTTAACAGCAGCACCAATCTATCAAAAGTCAATCTTTCCCACCTTTTCAGGGTTCTTTCTTCCTTAATCCCTTTTTCTCTCCCTCAATCTTTACTCTGACAACTTTCCATGAAGAACCCTGGTGGCATCTTGTTGTTCTTAGATGTTGATGAGTTGAGTATAACTCATAATGGCCCTGTGAACAACAGGTCTGAATCTGTCCTATCCTGTGCCACAATCTCTGGCACACTCAAGCCCATTGTTGTAGTCACTGTCAACCCACCTGCCTGAGAGTCTTCCTCTCCTTCACCATCCCTTCAGCTTTTCAAGCAAAATGTCCATCTCCAAGGCATAATCTCTCCTAGCAACACACTTAGAGTATATGAGACAAAGCTTCATCATCTTTGTCTCCAAGAAGCACTCTGGCTGCCCTTTCTCCAAGACATATGTTTGTTCTTTTGGAAGTCTGTGAGATATTCAGTATTTTTCTTCAACACCCAAATTCAAAGGCATTAGTTCTTCTCTTCCACAGCTCAAAGGCATCAGTTCTTTTTTCCCCTGTTATCCTTAGTCATTATCCAGCTCTTAAATGCATAGCAGATGATTGAAAAGACCATGACCTTTACTGATGGCTCAGTGATAAGGAATTGTGCTGCCATTGCAGAAGTACACAGTTTGAATCCACCGGCTGCTCTTTGAGAGAAAGTTGGGCAATCTCTTCTGGTTCAATTTACTGCCTCTGAAACCCTCTTGAGGGCCCGCTATCAGTTGGCTCAAACTCAGTGGTACACCAGAACAAAAACGGTATGATTATGTCCAAATATTTCTCACTACTTTACTTATTATATGGAAAGCACGTAAGGGAGATTTCTTACAGTTGCCTATAGTTGTGTTGCTAAATTACTGTGATATAATTGACATACAATAAAGTACACAAATATTAGTAATGCAATTCAATTTTAGTTTAACAAAGATATAAATTCATTTCACTATCACTCACATTGAGATAAAGAATCTTTCTCTGACACCATTAAAGTCCTTGTACCAGGGAGGGCTGAGAGGGGAGAAAAGTGCAACAATGAATGGAAATCTAAAGTCTCTGTAAATTTTCATTGAAATTAATAATGTTGTTGTTGTTGTTATGTGTCGTCAAGTTGCTCGCGACTCATAGCGACCCTATGTACAACAGCCCTAAACTCTGCTCTGTCCTGTGCCAATCGCACCGTCTCCGATACACCCATCCCAATTCCCCCAGCCACTAAATCAATCCACCTCATAGAG
>NW_006399791.1:6014145-6015088 GCF_000299155.1 Elephantulus edwardii | reverse complement strand
TTGGCACAGGATAGAGCACGGTTTAGGGCTGTTGTACATAGGGTCGCTATGAGTTGCAAATGACTCGACGGCACATAACAACAACAACAACAACATCTAAGGCCAATTGATATTCTACAAGGAAACAAAACCCTTCAAATGAGGAAATGACAGCCTCTGTAAATAATGGTGCTGATGAAACTGGACATTTGCCTGCAGAAAACTGATCCACATCTCACTCCACACACAAAACCTAACTCAAAGTAAATCAGAGACCTAGGAGTAAGGAAAAAAAAATCCCATAAAGATCATCAGAGGAAAAAACAAAACAAAACCAGGAACAAATTTAGAAGCACTAGTCTGTGGCATGAATAAGCTTGCAAACAGAAAAAAACACACAACCAGGTTAAAATAAAATTGAAAATTGGCTTTTTTCATGAAGATGACATAAGGAGAGACGAAGGAAGCCTCTGTCCCTTCCAAAGCAGAGGCCAAAACCAAGGCCAAGAAGCCAGTCCTGAAGGACACCCAAAGCCCGAAAGGAGAGAAGATCCACACATCACCCACCTTCCAGCGGCCTCAGATGCTGAGACCCCAAAGGCTGTCCTAGAAGAGCACCCCTAGGAGAAACAAGCTTGACCACTATGCCATCCTCATTATCATCAAGTTTTTCCTGACCACTGACTCAGCCATGAAGAAGATAGAGTAGGGAAGTGGTGGCAGAATTAAACGGAGTCCTTGAAGAGCTGACACCTTTGATCTGTGGTGTTGGAGAAGAGCACTGAACATCCCATGGAAGATCAAGAGAACAACCAAATACATCTTGGAGAGGATGCAGCCGGAGTGCTCTTCGGAGATGAGGAGACCGAGAACCATCGAGGGAAAGTGACCTCCTCAAAGTCACAAGCAAGTATATGGTAGAGTGGAACAAGAACCCACACCTGTAACTGCAGAATCCAGGCGT
>NW_006399791.1:6006669-6010035 GCF_000299155.1 Elephantulus edwardii | reverse complement strand
TCCTTGTACCTCTTCCACACAGAAGAGATGCGTGAATATTGGTGTTTTGTTTTGTTTTAGAAGTTCTCCAACCTTACAATTTCTTGCTGTTCTTGTTTTTTCTCTTCTACACCTAACTTTTCAAACCTTTGACTGAGCAATCTGCTCTTTGGTTTCTTTGTTTCCATCCATCCTTTCCTTAATTCTCTGAGAGCTGGCTTCTGTCCCATCACGCTCCTGAGAGTCAGGGAAGAATCACATGAAGTCTTTCCTGGCCCATTGGTCCCCTTTCCCTGTTTGCTTCCTACATGTCTGGCTCAGTCCATCCTGAACTTTTTAGCTCACAGCTTCTCTGTTGGACTCTAGAACCCTGTTCCTATTCTACCCACTGCTTCTAGTGAGCTCTGTTCTCTTCAGTCACCTACTGACATCTGTAATATTGTGTTCCACCTGGCTATGATTCTTGTCCTCAGTGTGACTATTCTATCTGTTATAAATCCTAACCTCTGTATTGTTAACAAGGGAGCTCTGGTAGTCAACTTGAATGGTAAGGAGCTGTGCTGCCAACCTGAAGGCACTGGATTTGAATCCACCAGCTATTCCATAGGAGAAAGATGAGCAATATTGTGCAATTTTAAAATCTTCTGGACGGTCAGGTATGGGTCATTTCCAACCCTTAACAACAATAACAGTGCATAACAACAACAGCAATGATGTCAATAAGGCAGGATTACAAGCAGATGTAGAAAGATATGAATAGCCTTGTGGTCTGGATTGTCCTTGTTTGGACTCTGGTAAAAAGCTTTTTGCTAACCTGTATCTGGCAAATGGCCTCCAGACTGAAACCATTGGCCTGCTGTGCTTGATACCTTTGGGCTCCTTGGTTTCCAAAGCCAGCTTTGACTCAGCTTCCTAGCTAGCAAAGACATTTAGATGTGTCAACCTCTGAAACCGGCCTCTTGAGACCCTATCTCCTCAGACACCTTTAGCTTAAGGTCTGACCTACGGCCCTGGGAAGACTTTTCTTCATAAGCAATAAGTCATTTCCTTGAAATATGTCTCTCTTTCTCTCTCTTCACACCCACACAGAGCTCTGGTGGTGTAGTCTGTAGGAAGTGTCAATGCTAACCAAAAAGTCATGTCTCTTTGGTGGTTCACATCCAACAGCAGTTCTACAGAAAGACGAACAATCTTCCCCTGTGTGATCTACAACCTCGAAAACCCAATAAGTGTTGGAGCTATGGATCAGTACCAACTGGACATCAACATGTTACATTTGTTTCTATATTGCTGTTGTTATGTGCCATCAAGTCATCTGTGACTTATGGTGATTTTATGTAAATAGCTCTGAACCTTTCCCTATTCTGAACCAATCTCACTGCCTCTGATAACCTTACACCATTACCGCAGTTACTGTGTCAATCCATCTCTTCCAGAATTTCCCTCTCCTGCGCTGTCCTTCCACCCTTCCAAACATGATGTATTTCTCCAAGGACTGGCCCCTCCTGGCTACGTGTCCAAAGTACGTGAGGCAGAGTTTTAAAATCTTTGCCTTCAAGGAGCAACTTGATTTCTCCCTCTCCAGTATAGACCTGTTTGTTCTCTTGGCAGTCCATGGTATGTTCAAGGCTCTTCTCCAGCACCATACTCAAAGGCATTACTTTTTCTTCTGTCAGCTCTCTGACAAGTAATTGTGAAGACCGTAGCCTGGATCGTGTGCACTTTAGTATCTAGACTGGCAGCGTTGTTCTTTAACACTCTGGAGAGGTCCTTGACAGCAGATTTTTCTGATGCAATTTGTCTTTTGATTTCCTGACTGCTGGTGTCAAGAGTGTTGATTGTGGATTCAAGCAAACTGAAGCTGCTAACGATCTCAATCTCTTCTCTATCTATCATGGTGCTGTCAATTGGCCCAGTGGTTAGAATCTTTGTTTTTTTGATGTTGAGTTTCAATCCATATTGAAGACTGCAGTCCTTGACCTTCTGCAACAAATGTCTCAGGTCTTCCTCAGTTTCAGCAAGGAGGGTTGTGTCATCTTCATAACACAGGCTGTTGATGAGTCTTCCTCCAATCTTGATGCCACATTCCTCCTCATACAGCCTCCCTGATGATCTGTTCTGCATATAATTTGAATAGGTATGGAAATAGGATGCACCCATGATACACTTCTTTCTTGATTTTGGACCATGCAGTATTTGTTGTATGTGTAGTCAAGTCAGCAGTGACTCATAGCTGACCCTCCAATGGGTTTTCAAAGAATGAAAATCACACAGGAGGAGATTGCTTATGTTTCTGTCAAAGAGGATTCAAACCATGTGCCTTTGGGAGCACTGGTGGCCTAGTGGTGAGGAGTTGCTCTGCCAACCCAATGATAGACATTTGTCATTGGTTTTGCTTGTTTAGAAGACTCAACCTAAGATACCCTCTCTCTGCATTCAACTTTTTAGTATCTACAGCACTGATCTCCTCTGAACCCTTTACCAGAAACCTCAAACCCTCTGTCTCAAATGTCTCCCACCCCAATTCCCAAAAAAAGACCCGTGTTTCCTCTTATGTTCCAAATTGCCACCCAGCCAAAAATAGAATCTGATTGCTATCCTTGTTTCCTGAGTCTTTCTCTCTCCTCCAAAATCCAGTTAGTCACCATCTTGTCATTATATTTCTTAATTACTATCTCCATTACCCTCCCACTTTCCACATCCACACTGCCACTATCTTGGGTCAGGTCTGTCACTTACCCTGGAATCCTGTAATGAACTCCTAGTTGTCTCTCAGCCTGTAGTCTTGCTCCCAAGTGTTTTGTCTTTTCTCTTTGAGTATCTTCTCAAATTTTATTTTTTTAAATGACAAATTTAGGATATGGTAAGAAATTATTAAGTTACATTTTTTAAAAAAATCTGTCAAGTGCTATAGTAATGGAATGAATAAATAAGATTTTTACTTTCAATGTGTATAGACATATTTGTAAAAAAAATGACAGAATTAGAACACATTACATAATGTTGCAATATAACAAGAAGGGATTTAGGCAAAGAAAGGCATATCATTTTACCACAATAAATAAAGATCTTAACTTTCTTAAGCTGAAAGGGTTGAAAAACAAATTCAAGCCACGGGTAGCAATACTTAAGGATGGTTTGGGTAGAATGTTAAATGATCCAGGAAGTATCAAAAGAAGATGGAAGGAGTATACAGAGTCACTGTATCAGAAGGAATTGGTTGGCACAGAAGAATTTCATGAAATAACATATGAGCAAGATCCTATGGTGATGAAGGAGGAAGTTCAAGTAGCTCTGAAGGAATTGGCAAAAAACAAGGCTCCAGGAGTTGATGGCATACCAATTGATTTATTTCAACAAACAGACACTGCCCTGGATGTGCTCACT
>NW_006399791.1:5999640-6005561 GCF_000299155.1 Elephantulus edwardii | reverse complement strand
GGTCCTTGGATAGGGACATCATATTTGGGAGAATGGAGGGACGGCGCAGGAGAGGGAGGACCCTCCATGAGATGTATCAATTCTGTGAGTGGAGTGGCGGGAATGAGTGTGTTTGAGACAGCAAGGTTGGCACAGGATAGAACAGCGCTTAGGGCTCTTGTACATAGGGTCGCTATGAGTTTCAAGTGACTCGATGGCATATAACAACAACAACTGGAGGTTAACAATCAGACAAAACTTTAGGTCTTGTGCTGGTTTTCCTAGCTGTGGAGCATCATAGTGGAACCGTCTCTATGGTAGCTAGAGCAGGTTAACAGGTATGGGATTTTACTCTGTGACCCCAATGTAATATTAGAATAGAAAGCCACCTTCTTTTAATAAATATGTGCAAAGAGACACAGAACAAAAGTCTAAAATCATTTCATGTTGTTGAAGATCCTACTGAGGTAGGTAAAGAAAAAAACAAAAAATTAACAGTCTTTGATCTGAATGAATTGGAATTATTTTAGTTACCAAGTTAAAAGTTTAAGTAAACCCTTTGCTTTTCACTTTTTTTGGTAGACAGACATAGTGTAGATACAAAGAACTGCCATATTTCATGCCATATGAAGCTGTATGTCAATATTTAGGGGAATCTTAGGTAATTTCTCTTTATAGCTTATATGTGAGAAAATAGCACAAATACTTCTGACTGATCATCTACAAAAGAGTGAGCATGAAATTACACCAACAGTAAGAGGTTTTCAAAAAACCTAGAATCTACACTTGACAGATATATTTACCTTTACTGAAAAGTCTAATGGACATTAGCAAAACTTTCTTTGACCAGGTTCCCACTACCAAGTTTCTTTCACAAGTGTGTACCAGCTCTGTACTAATTTTTTCCCCTCTAGACTGAAGCTAGATTGGTTTGTTTGAAAGACAAGATTCTTGAATCAATGATATAATGTTATTAAAAATAGCTGTATGCATGTATATGTTCATATGTATACATTCCTGTGTGTGTGTGTGTGTGTGTGTGTGTGTGTGTTTATGTGTATTTCTATATAAATAAAATAGATTTTCAGGATAAAATGTTCAGAAAAAAAACAAAACCCAAATGGGAGAGAGGCAAGGAAAATATTACCTAAAAGATAGTACAACTGGTAATTGTGATCCCAAGTCTTATCACATTCCGATTCATTCCCTACACTGCAGCTGGACTGATTTATCCAACACAGAGATGTGATTATAGTCTTTTTTTACATAAACTCAGGCACGTTTTCTAGGATAAGGCCAAAAAGCCTTTTTTCATCTGGCTCTCACCTACCTCTCTTAAGTTGCTTCATTCCTCCTATGAGCTGCTGCCTCTCCCCCAAAAGCCCTTTACCCTGGACCCTAGCATTTATTGTTCCTCTTTACCTTTCGAATTCAGCTCATGTGTTGCCTTCTTCTGTAAAACTTTCATTGTATCCTCAAAGCAAAAAATCAAATTCATTGCCATGCGATTTATTTCTGTTCATAGTAATCCTATCAGAATGGAGTGCCCCTGAGGTTTCCAGGACTGAAACCTTTACAGAAACTGTCACATCTCCCTCTCTCTGAGCAGCTGGTGGGTTTGATCTTGGTCGAAGATCTCTGTCTTTAAAAAAAAACAAAACACACACACACACACACACACAAAACAAAACAAAAAACCAACACCCTAGTTTTCTGGTATGTAAAGTGGGAATAAAAATGTATTTGTGTCATGGATTTGTTTTGAGGATTAAACTGTTTGGAAGATTGGCTATATGTTGTTGAGTTTGAACCCACCCATAGCTAACCTTCCAGTGGGTTTTTTTGTTGTTATTGTTTTTTTCCAGTGGGTTTTCAGAGGCAGTTAACCACATGGGAGGAGATTGCCCATTCTTTTTCCACAGAGCAGCTTGTGGATTTGAACCTTCTGCCTTTGAGATTGCAGCACAGCTACTTACCACTAGACCAGTAAAAGATGCATTTAAGTGAACAATGAATGTTAATACTTATTAAAAAACAAGAAGTGAATTTATGTTGATGTACAAGTACTTAGAGCTAAGAAGGCCTACCATTATTAGGTTCATTCCTGAATATCTTTCTTTTGCACAAATCAAAAGGGTCTACCAGCAGAAACAAGGTCAATGCCATTAAAAAACAAAACAAAATAACTCTATTTAGAAAAAACAAAAACTTAGTGACTTTCCCAATAAATGATGTGTTGGGTGGAAGAGAAGACCACTTAATAATCTTGCCAGGGAAAGCCGTGGGCTAATTGTATCAGGGCAGATTAATGCTCAAGTCACATTCAAGGCTTATGTTTTCTGAGATGTTCTCCAGAATGATCTGACTGGTTTTGCTGGCAGAATCCATTCACCCCAGACATCCAGAGATCATGTCCAACCAACACAAGTACTATGAGCATCAAAGACCATGTTAGTTTTAAAGATGCAGCAGTTCAATATTGTATCAGGTGCCAAGAAGAAAGCTAATTTCCAAAAATCAAAAGTGCCTTTGGTTCTTGAGTCATTCTAATCTCTCTTTAAAAAGTCCTGGACAGAGACAGGTAGGAGAAGGAAGCACTGACCTCCTGGGCTGGTCCTTGTATATGTGCTGTGGTAGGGATGTACCAATTTTCTGTTTGGCTAAAACCAGGAAGGGGACTCTGTGCTTGTTTTTAAAGTTCTGAGAGAGTCAACAACAACATTTTTTATGGTGGGATCAGAGCAGAGGAAGGACATCTTAGCCTCTTTCCTCTCAGACATTTGCATCCTCTTTGGCTGCCTTCCTCGCCCCCCCCCCTTCTAATACTTTTATTGGTTTGCAAGCAATAATTCATATACATTGTGTTAGTCACAACCATTCAAATACATTGTGTTTGATATAATTAATTACTCTTGATCTATGCCGATTGTTACCCCATCTTTTCAAGGGAGTCTTTTCTATTCTTCCACCACCACCCTCATCTGCCCACTAACCTCTACTCTCCTAGGGATTTCCACTCTTACCCTTTCCCCACCTCCTTCCCCTACCCCTTTTCCCTTTTGAACATTTATACACATCTTGCTCAGTTATCTTTATGTTTTTCCAATAATGGTCTTATGTTGCATTTGTTCTTATGATACTGAGCCTTTTCACTCAGCATGATACTCTTGACTCTCCCATGCTATGTAATATTTTATGAAATCATTGTTCCTTAGTGCTGCATAGTATTTCATTGTGTGACTATAACACAGTTTCTCCATCCTTTCCTTTGCTGATAGGCATTGGGGCTATTTCCATTTTCTTGCTTTGGTGAATAACACTTCCGTGTCTACTCTGTTTTACAGGTATGCTACAAGGTGCAATTGGCTAAAAATTCCAGTGGGTGTGGTCACACAAAATGGAGAGAGAGAGTCTCCTTCTTCCAGAAGTTTTTTCACATTCTTGCATGTCTAAAGATCTTGACTCTCAGGATCTTTTCACTGCCTGTGGGAGAGCTAGAAAGATGCCACAGACACAACGAACAGGATGGAGTGTGTAGCCAAGTAAGTGGGCATGCACCGCAGCATTTAGCAAGCAAGGAAGAAGAGTTTATAAAACAAGAGGGAGTACTAGCATGTTGTTGTTGTTGTTGTTGTTGTTGTTGTTATGTGTCATCGTCATCGAGTGGACCATAACTGATAGTAACCCTAAACCCTGCCCTAATCTGAGCCAATCTCGTAGTCTCTTACAGCCTATCCCCATTACCTCAGTTACTGAGCCAATCCACCTCATCCAGGGTCTTCTTCTTCTGTGCTATTTCCTCCACCCTTCCAAACATGATGTCCTTCTCCAAAGACTGGCCCCTCTTGGCCACATGCCCAAAGTATGTGAGACAGATCTTTAAAACCCTTGCCTTGAAGGAGCAATTTGGTTTCACCCTCCCTGAGACAGAGTTGTTGTTCTCCTGGCTGTCCATGGTATGTTCAATAATCTTCTCCAGCACCACAACTCAATTTTTTCTTCTATCATTCTTATTCATTGTCCAGCTCTCTGATGCATGGCAAGTGATTGTAAAGACCATGGTTTGGATCAGGCACATCCTAGTCTCTAGAGTGGTATTGTTGCTCTTTAGCACTCTGGAGAGGTCCCTGACAGCGTATTTTCCCAATGCAATTAATCTTATGATTTCCTGACTGCTGGGACCAAGAATGTTGATTGTAGAACCGAACAAGCTGAGACTGCTGACAATCTCAATCTCTTCTCTATCTACCATGATGCTGCCAATTGGCCCAATGATGAGAATCTCTGTTTTCTTGATGTTGCTCTTCAATTCATATTGAAGACTACAGTCCTTGACCTTCTGTAGCAAATACTTCAGTTCCTCCTCAGTTTTGGCAAGCAAGGTTGTGTTATCTGCATTACACAGATTGTTGATGAGTCTTCCTCCAATTAAAAAAAGCAGGAAAGCAGATAAAAGCAAGAAGAAATAGAAAGCACCCTTGCATACATACATACAGAAGGCCTCTTGACATGAGGTAGAAAGACCTAATGGGCTATTTTTTTAGTCCTTTCTTGGCTCTTATAGCTAATGATAAGGACCTCTGGTGGTCTACTGATAAGGAATTGAGTTGCCAGTGCAAAGACATGCAGTTTGAATCCACTACCCAGCTTGAGGAAGAAAAATGGACATTCTCCTCCCATGTGATTTATTTAGTTTCTGAAAATCTCTGGAAGGTCAATTATGAATTGGTTTCAACTCTACGGCACATAACAAAACGACATCGTAGCTGATGGCAGGAATTGACTCCTCTTGGTAGTTCAAGAGTTCCTGAGGGGAAAAGGGGCGTGATGTCAGAGAAAAAGTAGCCAATCGACTTGGGCCTCTTGGAGGATGATGACAAGTTTGAGGAGCTCCCTGCCAAAGACTGGGCTGATTTAGATGAAGATGCACTTGTCTGTGTCTGGGAAGATGATCAGGATGATGACTTCCCACGTAGTGTAGAAGATGACTTCTCCAATCAGTTACACACTGAATTAGAGAAGCGTGGTTATGAGATAGAGACCTCATAGCCTCCAGATGTGCTAAACTTGTACTTCCTAAATCCTAGGACAGAGAACACAGAATGGGACCATTAAACAATTTATATGCTTATTTTGTTATTTGCTTGGATTTATTTTTGTTTTTTGTAACAAAAAAATAAATGTGCTGATTAATCATCCATGTCCTAAACAACATGCCTCCAGAATCTCTATGAACTTTGAAAAATGTCGATAGCTGTAGAGGGGCTTCAGGCCTTTTGTTCATAGGGTCGCTATGAGTCATGCTCGACTCAAAGGCAATCAACAACAGCATTCTTTTTTTTTTCTTCCTTTTTAAAAAATAATTTTAGTGACAGAGATTTTGGATTTCCATTCATTCATTGCTGCACTTCTATCCCCCCCACCCAGCCTTCCCCCCCCACCCCAAGTTCGCTCCTCTCTTTCAAAAGTAAAAGAAACACTCCTTCCCTGGTACACAATTCCCCCACACTCCTTCCACCGCTCCAAGTACATTCCACTATGCAACCTTAATTGTGGACTCTTGTAATAACCATAATACCCTATCATACATCACTTTTAAATTATTCACTCCCTCATCTGTTTCAGTGCAGTATACACAATTTATCCAGTTTTTCACAGTCTTACCCCAACCCTGATATCAATCCCATTTTACAACAGTGGGACCATGCAATATTTGTCCTTTTGCGACTGAGATATTTCACTCAGCATAATGTCCTCCAGGGTCACCCATATTGAATTATATTGCATGAATTCCTTGTTTTTCAATGCAGCGTAGTACTCCGTTGTGTGAATATATCACAGCTTCTCTATCCATTCGTTTGTTGATGGGCACTTAGGTTGTTTCTAACTCCTTGCTATTGTGAACAGAGCCGCGATAAACATGGGTGTGCATATATCTGCTT
>NW_006399791.1:5998094-5998755 GCF_000299155.1 Elephantulus edwardii | reverse complement strand
TAGATATAAGTCCCTTATCTGACATGTCATTACCAAATACTTTTTCCCAGTCTGTGGCTTCCCTTTTTACCCTGTTGGAGAAGTTTTTGGATGTGAACAGGGTTCTTAAAAAAAAAAGATCCTGTGGGAATCTATTGAGGCACTTCCCCTGGAATTGTGTCTTGTATAAATCCAAATAATAATATAATATTTTCTTAATGTAACCATCATGAAAGATAGGATCATTAGCCATTATTTATACATGCACTCTAATTAAAAAAAATGTTTACTTATAGTCTAGTATGAACTCAAGGTGCTTCCTCTGAAACACTGTTTGGTTTGTCTCTTTCATTCCCCTGACCTTGGACGTACCCTGGGAACCTCTCATCCTCTAATCCAGCCCTTTCCAATCATTTACAGCCTCGGATATGGCATGAGGTAGCTAATTAAGTGGATCTTGGATCTAAAACACTTCTACCACTTAAGAACTATGTGACCCTACAGAAATTATGTCTCTGTAACAGTTTCTTCATGTGTTAAAAGGGATTGTGTAACTAAGAGTTGTTAGGAGAGTTAAATAAGCTAATGACTGTGAATCACAAGAATATTTTCTGACGTTTTGTAAATGATGATTATTTTTATCAGGTTCCCTGATCCAGGCCATGGTCTTCACAATTACTTG
>NW_006399791.1:5992634-5993779 GCF_000299155.1 Elephantulus edwardii | reverse complement strand
ATGAGTCGCAAGTGACTCGACGGCACATAACAACAACAATAACAACAACAACCGTAGAGTCAGAACTGACTCATAGCTGACCCTCTGGCAGATTTTCAGAGGCAGTTAATCACACAGGAGGAGATTGCCCTTCCTTCTCCTGTGGAGTTGGTGGTGGCCTCAAACCATATGCTGTTGGGATTGCAGTGCAGCTTCTTGCCTCTAGGCCACAATCCTTTCCCATTACTTCCCCTCCACTCTACTCACTAACCTCTTCTATTCCAGTGATTTTCCCCTCCTTCTTTTACTACTCCCCTTCTCTCCTTCCATTTTAAAGATTTATACATATCTTACTCAGTGATTCTCCTATTCTCACAATAGGGCCTAATGTAATATATGTCCTTGTGTGACTGAGATATTTCACTCAGCAAAAAGTTCTCTAATTTCTTCCAAGTTATATTGTATTTTACGAAACTGTTGCTTCTTAGTTCTGCATAGTATTCCATTGAGTGGATGTACCACAATTTCTCAATCCATTCGTTTATTGATAGGCATTTGGGCTATTTCCATTTTCTTCTATTGTGAATAAGTTTCTAACCTACCACCTCACTCCAGCAGCAGTAGCAAAGGTCAACAAAACAGCAAACAATGAATGTTGGGGAAGATGTACAGAGATAGGAACTCTTATGCACTGCTAGTGGGATATAAAATGTTACAACTACTATGGAAGGCCATTTGGCAATTCCTAAAAAAACTGAACATCAAAACCCCATATAATCCTATCAACAAATGAATGTACAGAAAAACAATAGTATATTTACACAATGGAATACTATGTCACACTGAGAAAATAAGGAACTCATAAAATATTACAAAACATGGGTTACCCTGGAAGATATGCTGAGTGAAATATCTCAGTCACAAAAGGACAAAAACTGCATAACACCTTTTTTTTTTGTTTGTTTTTTGGATTGTATGATTTTCTTTATGTAAGTATCGGTTTAAAAACTGCTTTTGTTTTTGGTGCTTGCTAAGATGTGGCAACCAGCACAGAAAAAAATGACCTGACCCATATAATATCTGAACCTTATATTCCTAAACAGCAGGAACTACTGAATTCTTTTGATATTGCTATACTCAAGATGATATCCTTTTATTTACTGTAA
>NW_006399791.1:5991336-5992534 GCF_000299155.1 Elephantulus edwardii | reverse complement strand
TGATTAACAACAAAAAAATTTTCTGGTTTATAAAAAACGATTATTCCCAAGTTTCCATTCACATTTACATAGTTTTAAGCCTTTCTTTTTTTAACTGTTTACATATAAAAGCATAACACCATTTTAAAAAAAATTTATTTTATCAATTTTAATGAACATTTACAGAGATTTTGGATTTCATTCATTCATTGTTGCAGTCTTCTCCCTGCCCACCTCCCCCCACCCCCAGTTTGCTCCTCTCTTTGAAAAGGAAAAGAAAAATTCCTTCATTGGTATACAACACCCCACCCCCACCCCCGCCCCAACTGCACTCCGCTATGCAACCTTAATTCTGGACTCTTGTGATAACCATAATGCCCTATCATATATTGCTTTAAAACTGTTCTCTCACTCATCTGTTCAATGCAGTATACATAATTTATCCAGTTTTTCTCAGGCTTACCCCAACCCTGATGTCAGTCCCATTCAACAACAGTGGTACAATGCAGTATTTGTCTTTTTTCTGACTGAGACATTTTACTCAGCATAATGTCCTCCAGGGTCACCCATTTTGAATAATATTGCATGTTGTTGTTGTTGTTAAGTGCCATCGAGTCGCAGGCGACTCATAGCGACCCCATGAAGGAGAGTCCTCGATGCTTGGGTGCCTTTCATCCTCTCTCCAGGTTTATAGGGTTTCCGGAGGCAAGCTATTATGGAAGTGGATGCCACTCCTCCTTCCAAGCTTGTTTTAATTGGGGAGCTCCACCCCACTCTCTGTCCACATTGGGTAGCCAACCATTTACGCATTTGACACATCAGTGTCACAGTGTTCAGCCTCACAGCAACCACAAGGACAGCAGTACGGCAACTTGTACACCAGGGCTATACGACCTAGAGGAATGTCTGAACAAAACCAGTGAAAACAGGCTTGAGGGCCGCGGATTAAAAGTCACCCACCTTTGGCTTGGTAGCATCGCTTTCTGTCCACTGGGCCAGCTGATCTCTCTCTGTGTTGTTATTATTGTTGTTAAGTTTTTCAGTGCAGCGTAGTATTCCATTGTGTGAATATACACAGCTTCTCTATTCATTCATTTTTTGATGGGCACTTAGGTTGTTTCCAACTCCTTGCTATTGTGAACAAAGCCGCGATAAACATGGGTGTGCATATATCTGC
Organism: Elephantulus edwardii; assembly: GCF_000299155.1. Lineage (NCBI taxonomy): Eukaryota > Metazoa > Chordata > Mammalia > Macroscelidea > Macroscelididae > Elephantulus > Elephantulus edwardii. The sequence continues at coordinate 5,991,378 of NW_006399791.1, read as the reverse complement.
TTAGATGTCAGTTATGGTCTCTTTGGGGTATATTCCCAGTAG
>NW_006399791.1:5988842-5990946 GCF_000299155.1 Elephantulus edwardii | reverse complement strand
TGGTGCTCAAGTATTTTATAAATTCTAGATATAAGTCCTTTACCTGACATGTCATTACTAGATACTTTTTCCCAGTCTGTGGCTTTCCTTTTTAACCTGTTGGAGAAGTTTTTGGATGTGCATAGGGATTTGATTCTTAGAAGGTTCCATTCATCTATTTTATCTTCTCCTGATTGTAGATTTTTCAGGATATTTGGAAGACTGTTTATGTTGTGGATTAGGACTACGAGAATTCTTCCAAGCTTTTCTTTAATGAAGTTTATAGTCCTTGGTTTTAGTTGTAGGCCCATGATCTACCTTGAGTTTGTTTTTGTATATGGAGTGAGGATCTTGCTTGAGTCTTCTGCAGATCTTTTTCCAATTTTGCCAACATCATTTGTTTAAAAAGCTGTCATTTCCCCACTTAACTGATTTTATCTCCTTGTCAAAAATCAGTTGACCACATAGGTAGATGAGCTTATTTCCAGGTTCTCAATTTTATTCCATTGATCTATGTGTCTGTCATTGTATAAGTACCATGCTGTTTTAACCACCACGGCAGTGTAAGTAGGATTTGAAATCAGGGAGTGAGAGGCCTCCTACCATTTTTTCTATTTTTAAGGAGTGCTTTGCTTATTCAGGGCTTCTGTCCATCCCAAATGAAACTGGAGATTGCCTTTTCTATCTCTTGAAGAATGGGAGTGGTATTTGTATTGGGATTGTGTTGAACGTGTAAATTGCCTTTGGTAGTATTGCCATTTTCACAATATTGAGTCTTCCTATCCATGAGAAAGGGATATTCTTCCACGTCTTCAGGTCTCCTTTTGTTTCTTGTAGTAATGTTTTGTAATTTTCTTTGAATAGCTCCTTTGTGCTTCTGGTTAGATTTACTCCCAAGTATTTAATCTTGTGATTAGCTTTTGTGAAGGGTATTGTTTTTCTTAGCTCTGGCTCTGTATTCTCTTTGTCATTGTAGAGAAATTCAACTGATTTTTGTATGTTGATCTTGTATCCTGTTACTTTGCTGAATTGGTCAATTATGTCCAATTGTTTTCTTGCTGAGTCTTTAGGGTTTTCTAAGTATACTATCATATCATCTGCATAGAGAGATAATTTTACTTCCTCTTTGCCAATTTGGATACCTCTTATTTCCTTCTCTTGTCTTATTGCTATCACTAAGACTTCCAATACAATATTGAATAAGAGAGGTGATTGTGGGCATCCTTGCCTAGTTCCTGTTCTTAAAGGGAATGCCTTTAACCTCTTTCTATTGAGAACAATGTTGGGCCTCAGGTGTTCATGAATACTTTTTACTATATTGAAGAAATTCCCTTCTAATCCTTTTGTTGAGTGTTTTAATCAGGAAAGGGTGTTGGATTTTGTCAAAGGCCTTTTCTGCATCAATTGATAAGATCATATGATTCTTGTTCTTTGCTTTGTTAATGTGATGAATTACATTAATTGTTTTTCTTATGTTGAACCATCTTGCATACCTGCTATGAATTCTACTTGGTCATGATGAATTATTTATTTGATGTATCGTTGGATTCTATTGGCCAGTATTTATTCAGGATTTTTGTATCTATGCATAACACCATTTTTATAAAACAGGACTAACATGGGGGTTAGGGGAAACTAAGAAAAGAGGGGATAAATAATGTATTGAAACAAATGAAGGAAAGAACTGTTTAAAAGGAATATATGATTAGGCATTATTTATATGACAACAGTCCAGACTAAGAGGTGAATGGCAAAGTGGACTTGGGGAGGGGTAGAAAGAGAGGGAGGAAATGATGCAACAATGAGGCGGTTTTTTTTTTTAAGTGAACTAGGGGGAGTAGGGAGAATAGTGTGCAACAATGAATGAATGAAAAATCCAGCGTTTCTGTAAACTTTGTTAAAATCATAATGTTGTTGTTGTTGTTGTTAAGTGAAGTTGAGTTGTAGGTGACTCATAGCGACCCTACAGTAAGTTTTTAAAAAGAAAGAAAGTGAAATCTCATAAGACCCAGCTATTCCACTACTAGGAATATACCTCAAGGAATTTAGAACTGAGACACAAGTGGACACATGTACACTGATGTTCTTTATTTTTAATCTCCTGGCCAGGACTTTTTTTTTTTTT
>NW_006399791.1:5982983-5988497 GCF_000299155.1 Elephantulus edwardii | reverse complement strand
CTTACCCCCACCCTGATATCAGTCCCATTTTACAGCAGTGGCACCATGCAATATTTGTCTTTTTGTGACTGAGATATTTCACTCAGCATAATGTCGTGGTCAGGACTTTTGAGTGTGATGCTGATCAGAATGGTTGGTAGTGGTAGCCAGCCACCATCTACTTCTTCTGGTCTCAGGGGAGTGAAGGCTGTGATATGTGTGGTTCATTTGTTCTTGTGAGTAATTGTTTCCTTGAACCTTTGGTTTCTCCCCACCACCATTTTTCTTTGCTCTGGACAGGAAGAGACCAATGTTCCATCCTAGATGTTCATTTGCAAACTTTTAAAAAGTCAGTTACATATATTACAGCAATCTGGAACAAGGAGTGCATTGCAAGTGGGCTGGGTGAGGGGGAGAAAATATGCAACAATGAAAAAACACTTATTTAAAATAAAACGGAAACAATTCAGGCACTACTCAATAAAGTAGAATATAGAATATTACTATCTTTATGGACTGTTATGCCACTTGACTTAGGTCTTAATTTTACAACAGAAGGATTCAAGTCAGAATTATGTGGAACTTAGGGCTATACCTAACGTTAGATGGCTCTTGGCTGAAAACGGAGCTTATCAGAGGAATGTCTATCTGTGTTTTATTGACTAAGCAAAGGCATTTGACTATGTGAGAAGAATAGGAATCCCAGAACACATGACTGTGCTTATGTGAAATGTATACTTGGACAAAGAGGCAGTTGTGAGAACAAGGCAACGAAACACTGCATGGTTTAAAATCCTGGGATGTGTCCTATTACCATATCTTTTATCTATATGCAGAATAGATCATCAGAGAGGCTGGTCTCTATGAGGAGTAATGTGGCATCAGGATTGGAGGAAGATTAATCAACAATCTGTGTTATGCAGATGACACAACCCTGTTTGCTGAAACTGAAGAGGACCTGAAGCACTTGCTGCAGAAGGTCAAGGACTGCAGCCTAAATATATTTCTTCTGTCTTTCTGTCTCTGTGCTATTAACTAGGTCCTTGATCTGGACTGCTTTTTTAGGAGAAGTCTTGTTTTGTTTTCATACTGTTTGACCCTGCCTGTTGGTTCCTTGGCATTATATGAGGTGGATAGGGGTTGATGTTTTCCCCTGAGCAGACAAACCACTTGAGAGGAGCTTGGAACTTCTTGGTATACCTGCCCAGTAGCCTTCCCTCTCAAAGTCTCAGGGTTGCAACTCAATAGTGGTCTCTGCTAGAAGTATACCTGAGTCCTCCTAAGAGGCTGAGTGGTAGAGGCCTTTTCCTTCTTAGCCAATAGTCTGGGAACTCGTCAGAGAATGTGGCACTATCTGGGACCCTTCCTTTCCTAAGTCTAGCAATGAAGTTTTTGTAAGTCTGTTTACCAGATAATTTAGGAATCCTTGGATGGTGCAAACAGTTAATGTGCTCAGCTGCTAACCAAAAGATTGGTTTGAGTCCATTCAGAAGTACTTTTGAAGAAAGTATTTGCCACTTACTTCCCACAAATCATCTACTGAAAGCCCTATGAAATTCAGTTCTATCCTGACTATACGGAGTTGCTATGATTTGGAATTAAGTCAATGTTTTTGTTAGGCATATTCAAGTGTCCTAGGACTCCTAGCAATCCTGTGAGCCCCTTAAACCTAGTCCTGCCCTGAACCATCCTCACAATCTTGACATGCTCAAGCCCATTGTTACAGTCACTGTGTCAACCCATCTTGTTGAGAGTTTTCCTTTCTTTATCTGATCCTCTATCTTTCCGAGGATGATGTCTTCTTTCTAAACAACACTGACTGAAGGAACAGAAACATGAACTCAATATTAATTATATTTTTTCTACTGGATAATCTAAAATTACTTATGAGAGTTGCATTGAAATAAAAAAATTATTGATTTGCATGCAATAATTATGTTTCTTTCTGTTGGACATTGCTGTTCAAGATGGCAAGACTTAGAAAATTCATTTAATGAGATAAAGAATAGGAACCATAAGAACATACAAAGTATGTTACAATGATCAGTATTCCCTGGAGTGGCTAGGCTGGCACATAGAGAGTAATTTAAAAGCTGGGCAAAGTGGTGTCTTTGTTGTCTAATGCTAGTACCTTAGTGGATGGCTTGAACAAACAAAATGTTACTCTATTACAGTTTGTTGTTGTTAAGTACCATTGAGTAGACTATGACTCACAGCAGTAGCCTTGAACCTTGCACTCTCCTACACCATCCTCGTGATCTCTAACATTTTCCTGTCCTTTATTGTATTCACTGTGTCAATTCACCTCTTGGAAAGCCATTCTTTCACCAGCTCTCCACTTTTCTCAGCATGATATCTTTCCTAAGAACTGGCCCTTTCTGAAAACATACCCAGAGTATGTAAGATGAAATTTCATCAGCCTTGTCTCTAAAGAGCACTCTGGTTGCACTTCCTCCAAGATAGATTTTTTTGTTCTTCTGGCAGTCCATGGGACATTCAAGACTCTCCTCTAGGATCACAATTCAAATGAATCAATTCTTCTATGGTTTTCCTTATTTATTGTCCAACTTTCAGATCCATAGGAAGCAACTGAAAATACCATGGCTTTAACCATGGCATGTTAGTCTTTAAACTGACATCCATGCTCTTTAGTAATTTTAAAAAGTCCTTGACAGCAATTTCCCCCCACAGTTTAGGAGATTAGAAGTCCAAATTCAGAGTGTCAACTCTTGGGGAAAGCTTTCCCTTTGTGTCTCCTAATTCTAGGAGTTTCCCAGGACAGGAATCCATCTCCCAGTTGCTGGGAGTTCTGCTCCCAGCTTTTCTTTCTTCATTATACTGAGATTCTCCCTCTCCGTGTTTGTTTTGTTCGATTTTTTTTTCTCTTTACCTTTTAAGGACACCCAGCCGAATCTCCTTTTAACTTTAGATCAAGACTGAAATAGGAGTAAGCATTACATCCTACTTAATTCTTTACAACTGTTTTATCAGGCCATGAGCATCATGCACCACTTCCACATTCCATCATCACATACTCCATGTTATTTAGGGGTGGGGTTGTCGAAGAGCACACACTTTGTTCTATGACAGATGGCTGTCCCCTTTCTGCTCAGGTCTCTTCCAGTTTTTCCCTGATCTACCTGAAGCTCTTGAACCCTGCCTTCCCCCATAGCTTTTGATGTGACAGCTGTGAGTGGACTGTGGTCCGGACACAGAATCTACCCCTTGAATTCTAACAGCAACTCTTGTTTGTCCAGTTTTCTCATACTCTCACTCGAGTGAAATTTATTCACAAATAAATTTATTCTCTTACTGTTTAGGAGGCTAGAAGTACAAGTTCAGGATTGCCTAGCCTGTGAACAGACCACAGCACCTCCTACTTCGTTTTGACATGTAGTTTGGTTTTGATTTTCTATACTCTCATTGCATACAGAAGCTTGACCAAAAAAACTTCCAAAAATGGGATCTGTTCTTTGGTCAGATATTATGAAGTCATGTATCAAAAAACATTGATAGGTGAGAAATACCAGCATTTGGTAATTGCAATAGACAATTTATTTAAAAAAAAAAAATTTGTCAGCATGTGCAAACTTCTCCTCTCCATTCCTTCAAATTAAGGGAGGAGAAATTCTGCCCCTTAACAAGGATTTGTGTAGAGAGCGGGGTAAATCAGCAGACACAACTGTGCTAGTCTTCAGCTGTCACTCTCTTGACCATGTCTAATTTATCATCTGACTTCTGAAATGTCAGCTTAATTCTCTGATCTGAGTTCATCTCCAGGTAAAATGAGGCTTTGTCTTGCTTTGGGTGTATAGAGGTGGGCAAACACTGTTATTCTGGAATTATGTGAAATGAATTCAAATCTTGACTCTGTATCAGACCTAGTAAGCAGTGTGACATTAGAAAAGTGACTTGAACTCTCTGAGCCTCAGTTTCCTCATCTGTAAACTGGGACAACATAGTTCATAGTTTCATAGAAAACACATGACCCACTGGAGCCATTTCATAGCCTTACTGCTCCCTTCATAACAGTACCTGTAACTCATGCCTAAAAACCAACACAGAAAAAACCCCACCAAACTTCCTGACCTTTAGAAAGAAAAAGAAATACACCTCTTGACTCTGTTGCTCGCTCCCTGGTTAATGTCTTACTTTCCCCTTTCATTTCATAGTAGATGTTCTTGGCTGGCCCCCAGTTTACTGCCTCATGGTTTCTTACACTTTATTATTGTTTGACTGGGGGCCATCTGTTCTGGCGGGACAGTGGCCCTCAAGGCACTGCTTCAACTGTGACAGCTGGTAAAACCTCTGTCAGGCCTCACTCTTCCTGCTTCATCACCCTCAGTTCACTCTTCTTTCTGGTGCTCCTCTCCAGCTCTGCTACCTCCCAGGACCACTCAAGGTGGTCATACCAGCTCAACTGCTGCAAACAGAATAAACTTAAAACGCCATTAATTTTGGTGAGCATCTTGCTCCTGTGCGATCTCCTCTCTTTCCTCTCTAGTCATTGCCTCTCCTCTTGTTTGAAGCGTTAGGCCACAACTTTGCATCTCGCCTCTGACCTTCAGCCAGCACCCCGCCCCGCCCCCACGGCGGCGCTCGCACTTCCGAGCCGGCACCTGCGCGCACGCGCACTGGGTTCCGTCACTCGGGGCTCCGGCGGAAGCTTGCTTCCAGCTCAAAGCAAGCCTTACACCTTTGTCCTGGGCCCTGTCCTTGCAGCTTCAGAGAAGACCCATCCTTTGTGCTCTCTCTGTAGCCTCTCCTGCTCCCCTACATTCTTCCTGTCTGCATTGACAATTTCTTCTATTTTAAAAAATCCCCAGCCCTCACTTCCCCCTCTAGTCGCCGCCCTCCCTTCCCCCATTTCAACCAAAATTTTTAAAATCAAATCTGGCACTCTTCCTCCTCCTGCACGCTGTTGCCTGGTGGCTCGCTGCGTGCTGTGCGCTCCTCTAATGGGGATGTACCAACTCATTTCATCCTGACAGCTGCCGCACCGGGTTGGGGATAATATTGTCTGGAGAGAACTTTAGTATTTAGTAATTTGCCCTAGGTCATCTGGCAAGAATTGTAAACCAGATAATTGGCCTGACAATCTTTACTCTTGCCTCATATGCCACACTGCACGCCATATCTCAGTCTGGATGGTGTCTGCTTGCAGGATTCAGCACAGTGCCTTGCATGTTATCAACGTGCAGCAGGTCGGAACCAGGCCATAGCTGACCCCTCCTGCGGAGCTATGTCAGTAAATCTTACAGGTGGAGATTGCTCATCTTTCCTCTGCTGAGCTGTTTGTGGATTCGAACCAGTTGTCTTCAGGTTGGCAGCAAGGTCTTTACCACTAGACCACCACAGTTCGCTTTGCTCATAGTAACCAGTGTTTTGCAATCTACTTCAGCAGAGCTTCCGGGTTTAGACAGATTAGGGGGAAAGGTTCGGTGGTGATCTACTTCCAAAAACAAGTCAATGAAAATTTTATTTAAAAAAAATGACCAGGCTTACTGTTTGTCATGTGAGTGATGGCACACTACC
>NW_006399791.1:5980334-5982883 GCF_000299155.1 Elephantulus edwardii | reverse complement strand
CCGGCGCATGGACTCTGACCTTTAATCACCCTTCAACCCTGGAACAGATCCTCCCTGCGACTCAACTTTAGGCAGATCTGTAAAGCCACTAACAACATCAGGAGGGGTGCACTGGATAGAACAATCAACCAAACAAAACCAAGAGGGCAACCTTTGCCCAGAGATAAAGCTCAAAAGGCAGGAAGGGAGAGGAAAGAAGGATGATTAACAGGAAACACGAGAGGAAATGTGAAGAATGCTGTTATAACATAGGTATTGTAACCAATGTCACAAAATAGAAAACTTCTGATCATTGAATGAAAAATGCATTATCTCTGTAACTTTTTGCAAAATCCACAATAAAAAGGCAAAACAAAACAGCCAAACCTACATGAATTCCAACACTGTTCAATTTGCTTGCTTTGGGCATATCACTAGAAGGGAACAGTTGCTGGGGGAAGACATCATGTGTGGTGAATCAGAGAATCAGAGAGAGGGTGGTTTTGAGTGAGATTAACAGTACAGCCACAACGATGGGCTCAAACATGCCAGCAAACATGGTTCTGAACAAATTGGATAACATCTATTTCTCTTACATGAGAGATGTGAAAATAAAATTCCCGAAGTTGGCATGACAATGGAAGCTATTCCCACTGAAAGTGAACTGAAAGTGATAGACAAGGGCACTTTCACTATGTACACTAAACATGTTAATATTACTTACATGTTTATTTTATAAGTATGTGTTATTTTTGTAAATTCTTTTTGTTGTTGTTAAGTGCCATCCAGTCAACTCCCCTATGAGTAACAAATTGCAAATCTGCCCTATCCTGCCTCATCATCTGACTCACTTAAACCTATTGTTACAATCACTGTATCAATCCATCTCATTGAGGGTGTTTCCCTCTTTCATGGACTCTTCTTTTCCCAGAAAAATGTTATTTCCCAAGTGCCTCCTGGCAACATGTCCCAAGTATGTGGATGAAGTTTGCACCATTCTTGTCTTGAAGGGGTACTCAGGTTGCACTTCCTCCAAGACACATTCATTGATCCTTTTGGCAGCCCAATGGGTATTCAGTACTCTTTACCAGAACCCCAATTCAAAGGAATTGATTCTTCTTCAATCTTCCCTACTCATTGTCCAACTCTACATGCATATGTAGCCCTAAATGTGCTCAACAGTATATTCCAGAAAATTTGGAGAACAGCTGTCTGGCCAATGGATTGCAAGAGATATTTGTTCCCATATCCAAGAAAGGTGATCCAACAGAATGTAGAAATTATAATATAATAACATTCATATCACAGGCAAGCAAAATGCTGCTGAACATCATTTAAAAATGGCTAGAATAGTACATAGATAGGGAACTTCCAGAAGTTCAAACAGGATTTAGAAGAAGCCATGGTACCAGGGATATCATTGCTGATGTCAGATGGAACTTGACTAAAAGTAAAGAATACCAGAGAAATGTCTATGTATGCTTTATTGACTATGTGAAGGCATTTGACTCTGTGGATTATAACAAGTTATAGTTAACATGGAGAAGAAGGGGGATCCCAGAGCACTTAATTGCACTCATGTGAAACCTGAGGCTGTTGTATGAACAGAGGAAAGGAACATTATATGGTTTAAAATTAAGAAAGGAGTGTGTCAGGGTTGTATTTTCTCTCCATAACTATCCAATCTATATGCTGAGCAAATTATATGAGAAGCTGGACTCTGTGAAGAAGAATGTGGCCTCAGGATTAAGGGAAGACTCCTCAATAACCTGAGCTATGCAGATGACACAACCTTGCTTGTTCAAAGTGAGGAGAACTTGAAGCTCTTGTTCAGAAGTTCAAAAATACAGCCCTCAATATGGATTGCATCTTGGGAGCTCTGGTGGCTTAATGGAAAGAAGCTGCCCTGCAATCCCAATATGGATTGCATCTCAATATCAATAAAGCAAAGCTTCTTACCACTGGACCAATAGGCAACATCACGATAGATAGTGAAAAGATTGAAACTTTCAAAAACTTCATCTGACTTGGATCCAAAATTAATACCTTGGTACCAGCAGTCAGAAAATAATGCAATGCATTGCACTGGGAAAATCTGCAATTAGGGACCTAAATGAGGAGTAATGGTCTTAGTTTGAGGACTAAAGTGCATCTGATTCAGGCTGTCATCTTTCTGATAACTTGCTATTTATCTGAGAGCCGGGCAATGAATAATGATAATAGAAAAAGAGTTGATACACCTACAACCAGGAGAGAATAAAATAGGTGAATGGGACTTTCTAGGAATCAAATCCCTATACACATCCAAAAACTTTTCAACAGGGTAAAAAGGAAAGGCACAGACTGGGGGAAAATATTTGGTAATCACATGTCTGATAAGGAACTTATATCTAGAATTTATAGAATACTCCAGCAATATGTCTTTTAATTTCCTGGCTCCTGGTGCCAAGAATGTTGACTGTGGAGCCAAGCAAACTAAAGCAGTGAACAATCTCAATCTCTTCACCATCCATCCTGATGCTGCCAATTGGTCCAGTGGTGAGAATCTTTGTCTTCTTGACATTGAGCCT
>NW_006399791.1:5971665-5980234 GCF_000299155.1 Elephantulus edwardii | reverse complement strand
GATCTTCCACCAATCCTGACACTGCACTTCTCCTCATAGAGCCCAGCCTCCTGGATAATTCGTTTGGCATATAGATTGAAAAGGTATGGAGATAGGACACATCCCTGGCATACGCCCTTCCCAATTTTGAACCATGCAGTGTTTCCTTGCTCCGTTCTGATGACTGCCTCTTGGTCCAAGTATAGGTTTGCATTAGCACGATCAAGTGTTCTAGGATTCCCTTTCTTCTCAGAGTCAGCCACAGTTTGTCATGATCCACACAGTCAAATGCCTTTCCATAATCAATGAAGCACAGATAGACATTCCCTGGTTTCAGCTAAGATCCATCTAACATTAGCTACACTATCCCTAATACAACTACCCCTTCTAAGCCCAGCCTGGACTTCTGGCTGTTCTCTGCTGATGTGCTGTTCCAGCCATTTTATAAGAATCTTCAGCAGAATCTTGCTTCCATGTGAAATCAATGATATTGTTCCATAATTTCCACACTCTATTGGATCACCCTTCTTTGGAATGGGAACAAATATAGATCTCTTCCAGTCGGTTGGCCAAGTGATTGTTCTCTAGATTTCTTGGCCAACTTGGTGAGCACATCCAGGGCAGCATCTGTTAGTTGAAATATGTCAATTGATATACCATCTATCCCTGGGGCAAAAGAAAAAATTAAAAAGTTAATAAAATGAGTGAGAATAGAACAGCCTACCAATAGAAAAATGGGCAAAAGCTATTTTTTTGCCCAGAAAATGAGCCGTTGATGTTTAATAAATATATGAAGACATGTCTAACATTAGAAATCTTCAAAACATACCAATCCAGATCACAATGGGATTTCTATTTGAGGAGTAATAGCAAATGTTGAAGAGAATGTGGATCAGTAGGATCTTTATACAGTGCTATTGTAAACTGGTAAGACTGTGATAAACTGGCATTCTCTTCTAAATGAACCTTTTCATACCCTTTGGCCCAATAATTTTACTTTTAAATAAATAACCAAGAGAGATTTTATTTACCAGAGGATTATACACAGATGTTTTTAGCATTTATGGATTAGCAAAACCATGCAACAACCTAATTGCTCAGTGCCAAGAGACTGATGGTGTTCCTTTGGGGGTGTTCCAAAAGCAGAGCCTGACACAAGGACTTGGGGTTAGTTTGTAGATTTTGGAAGTGATCCTGGGCAGCAGGAATGAAAGATGGAAGAAGAAGGCAAAGTAGAAAGAAAAGCCACATGGAGGGTGGAGACCTCTGGGAATTGTACAGAATATCTCCAAGAACTGCCTTCCCCAAAGGACAGGAAGTTAGAGGATATACCTTCAAATTCAGGCTCCCTATTGATGAAGGTTGCCTTCAAGTGTCATTAAATCCATTTATTTCCAGGCCAGGCCTGTAAGAGGACCAGCAGGTCCCTGCAGTTACTGAACAGAAAACCAGAGATTAAATCCGCTGAAATCAGGAGCAAAGAGGGAAGCATATAGGTCATGTGACAAATTAATGTTGCCAGGGTAACACAGCACGATAGTCCACAGCAGCTACAACAGACAAGCTCCATGACTTGCAACGAGCCTGCTGCGGTCAGGCTTCCGGTAGGTTCTGACTTGTGCATCAGAACAGAGCTGTGCGTCTCTGGGTTTTCCACAGCTAAAGGTTTGGAAACAGATCACCAGGGCTTTCTTCTGAGGCACTGCTGGGTGCACGCAATCCTCTGAACTTAGGCTGGCAGCCAAGTGCATGAATCATCTGCAGACCCAGCCACTATACGATGAAATCTTAGCAATATAATACTCATTTGCAAGTGAAAAAAAAAAGGAGGCACTTTTTGTAAAGATAAAAATAACTAAGGTTAACAGTATATGCTTCATGAATAAGTGTATTCCTAAGTATGTCCATTTTTATTTATATAAATAGACTTATGCATTCCAACAAGTAAACCTTTTTGTGAGCACCTCAATTCCAAGAGGGGGGAAATGAACAAAGAAATGTACACACACACACACACACAGATAGAGATAGAGAGAGAGAGAGAATGAAAAAGAGGCAATTACTTTTGTAAACTGGGCAAGCATTTATGAAATTTCACAGAAAAGGAAATAAATGGCCAATAAATATATGGAGATACATTCAATCTTTATTGTTTTAAAAAAGCAAGAACATTTTCATTTCTTATAACGCCAAAATGATTTTAAAAATAGAATTTTAAAGAAATTTTTTTCAAGTAAAAGTTTTTAACAGGAAAAAAAAAAACCAAAGGCAAGATGAAGCCATGTGATTATCTGGGGTGAGGAGATAGGTATAACTTGTAATAATTTTGGGGGTGGTAATAAAAAAACAAAAGCAGCCCACACACAGATGAAGAGATAAACTGTCAAAACCCAGAGATGATGTTTAATCCTACTGAGTATACACAAGGTTTAAGAAATAAAATTACATGGTATGATAAATACAGTTCAGTCCTAGCTGCACGGTGCACTAATAACACAAATGAGAATCCCAAGAGATGGTTCAATCCACCAGGTGCTTCACAGGAGAAGGATACACAATCTTCTCCTGTGTGATTTACTGCCTCTGAACCCCCCCAGAAGGTCAGATATATAAGCCGATTCTGACTCCACCTCACACAACAACAACAAAATAACCCAAGAAATTGTACAATGGTACAGCCACCGTGGAAGGCAGTTTCCTCAGAATGGCACTTCCTCAGAAAGCTGAACATAGAAATTCCATATGACCCAGCTATTCAGTTGCTTGAAATATACCCCAGCAAAATAAGAACCGAGGCTCAAATGGAAACTTGCACACCAATGTTCAAAGCAGCATTATTCACCATCACAAGGACATGGAAACATCCCAGAAGTCCAATCACAAATGAATGAATTGAGAAATTGTGGTACATTCACACAATGGAATACTACACAGCAGGCGGGAGCAATGATTTTGTAAATTACTACCTAACTTGGGAGGGGCTGGAGAGCATTATGCTGAGTGGAACAAGGACAAATACTGTATAAAACCATTATTGTAGAATGACTTTGAGGATCCAAAGCAGGCGGGGCTTGGGGACAGGGTGGAAATGCAGGGGTGGGGACTGGGGGGGGGTAGGGTGCTAATCATAGGGTTGCACAATTCGATGGGTGGGTGGGGTGAAGGAAATGTAAAGGATCTTCTGTGAAAAACAATGTATTCAAACGTTGTAAATAAATCAGAGTAATATTTTTTTTAAAGAGAATAACCCAAGGAGGGAGCTGGAGGAAGACATTCCTTCATCCAGGAGAATGTCAAGGAAGCTTGCTTGACTAAAGAGGTGACAATTACTGGGCTTGGGAGAGTAGCTTGAAGGTTGCCAAATATGGGAGGACACAGAGAGTGTGGGAGGACACTCCAAGCAGAAAGAACTGCCTGGGCAAATGTACAGAAGTGAGAAACTGTGTGGCATGATCAATAACTAGGAGTACTCAGGCATGATCAATAAACTGTGAGTCCTTAGTGCTGGTAGAAAAGGAGAATAAGAGGCCTTGAGGCTCTAGAGGAAGCCAGACGATGAAGGATTGAGATAAAGAGTTCAGACATTATTGTACATTCTAGGCAACAGAGAGTACTAGAAGGTTCTTAAGCAGAGCACTGATATGATTTGATTGACAGGCTACTGGAGGACTGGTTGGAGAATGCTGTAGGCTGAGAGCTAAATTAGGATTTTATGATCTGAGTTCAGGTAAGAGGTACTGAGGTTTTTCTGTGTCGGTATGTGTGATCTAAATGAAGAGTGGTTTAAGAGGCAGAATCTCCCCCGCCCCCCCTGCCCCCCCCCGTCTTTCCCGCAGCACCTATGACCACTCGACATATTTATTTATACATTGGCTGTCTCCCCAAACCCTGCATCAGAATTTGAACTCCCTGAGAACAAGGACGTTCATTTTGTTCTTGTCCAAATCCACAGAGTCAAACAGTTCCTGGCACATGACAGACATTAGAAGGTGGGAGGGAGGGAATAATATTTGTTAAATACATGTTTACTTAAGAAGGAGAAATAGCAGGTAGCCAAAAAGGGAAGAATCTAATGCTCCAGTCCAAAGAACTCGTTCTTATCTCCGAATGATCTTTCCCCTAGCTCAGACTCGAGCTCAGACAATAAAACGGCTCAAAATAGAAAACATCCCCATGTGTGACCCTTAGCCTGCCTCAGCCTGAGTTAATAATAATCTTTCCTGCTCTCACTACCTATTCAACCTGTACTCTAGCAACCTGCACTTTTGAACTTGAGAGAGCAGGTCCACTGAAGGCCCTGGGTCATACGCTTTGGTAGTTTTGTTATGTGATCTTATACCTGCTAGCCATCCTGTCTTTGTCCATTTGGACCCACCCACTACCCTTTCCTACCCTGCTCTGTGCTGCGGGCACCTACCTGGATGGGCGCCTCAAAAGGCTTACTTGCTCCTAGACTATTTGGTTCAGCCAGTATCTTTGAAGATTGGAGTCAACAGGGGGAGTGGGATTTCTATTTCCCCACTGTCTCTTTTTTCTTTGTTGATAGTAGCTATGTTTCTCTCAGAGATAGATTGTCCCAGCAACTGCAACAATTGGCTCAAACACAGCAGCAATTGTGAGATGGCACAGAACCAGGCAATGTTTTGTTCTGTTTTATGTTGGGTTGCTATGAGTAGAATCAAATTGATGGCATCTCTAAATACATGTTCTTCTCAACTGCTCTTGGACCTTTTCCCTCCTACACCTACTGCTCTCCCCACATACTGGTAGCTGTGCCATGTCCTTACCTCTCAGGATTTTAGCTGATAATGACTTCCCAACAGATATTAGCCTTGGGGTGCTTCACTATCCTCATTGCTTTCCCAGGATTCTGCCTACATCTCTGTATCTTTGTACATAGTCCCCTCATTAACTCTCTTCAAGCTACCCATTTTTAAAGGGGCCATCTGTTTCCTGCTGATAATGCCTGCTACAAAAGCAAAAAGCAGACACAAAATTGTTTATTTTAAAGTGAGATTTGATTAATACATCATAAAAGTTCACACTTCTAAACATACAATTCAGTAGTTCTTAGTATATTCATGTATATTGTACCTTTAAAAAATTTAAAATGTAGTCAAAAGTCTCCAAGTTGCACTGTTGTTTGCACGTCTGTGTTGTTATACAATGTTGCACACCATAAGATACTTAACCATTCATTGTGTTTCCAAATTTCACTGGCACAAATTAGCCAAATGTAGCAAGTATGGTTGTTTATGTGACTTTTTCCTTTTAGGCGGGATTATTTATCAAGGAAAACTTTTTAAGTGATATTTGAGTTGAAAAGAAAGTCTTATCTCTATTAAGGCACTTTAGAAGGACAAGTTGTTTTCAAAAGAATTATACCAATATACACTGCCATGGCTTTCTTTGAATGCACCAATTACTGGAAAGCAGAGAAGGAAAGTGTATCTATCTCACACTTTCAAGTTAAAACTGACCCATAGCTGACTCTCCAGTGGGTTTTCAGACACAGTAAATAACATAGGAGAGTGTCATCTTCCTTCCACAGAGCAGATAGTGGATTTGAAGTGCATACCTTTGGGTTGACAGCAAAATTCCTTACATTAAGCCTCTCTCTCTCTCTGGGGTTAATATGTATAATAATATAAAAATAACATAGTAAAGAACATATTTTAAAATATATAAATTATACATCAATACATATTATATATATATGTGTTATTAGATCCATGTATGTGTTATCATTCAAATTATTAAAAATATAATTAATATAATCTTCTATCTACTTGTTGTTGTGTGCCATGGAGTTGCCTATGATTCATAGCGACCCTACACCAGCTCTGAAACCTACCCTATCCTGAACCAAGCTCATCATCTCTGACACACCCAATCCCATTACCCCAGTTACTGTCAATCCATCTCATCCTGGATCTTCCTCTCTTGTGCTGTCTGTCTCTCCACCCTTCCAAGTATGATGTCCTTCTCCAAGGGCTGGTCCCTCCTGGCCATGTGTCCAAAGTCTGTGAGACAGAACCTCAAACTCCTTAGGTGGTATGGTAATTTAAGTGTCTGACAGTCTACCAGTCTTGCTGTTGGTAGTTTCTGTGGAGTTGGCCCCCTGACTCATGGTGATCGGTGTGTTGCTCCTTAGGATTTTCTTAGCAGACTTGCTCTGCTGACCCAAAGGTGACACCTCTCTGCTGCTTTGAACCCCCCCAGTGACAATCTCTGCCGGTGCAATTTACAGCCTTTGAAAATCCACTGGAAAAACAAACAAGCAAACCCACTGGAGGGTCAGCAACAAATCCTTATGAAGGTGCTTTAGACAACTCCATGACAATAAGTTGACATTTGAGAATCTTTTTGAGTTTTGAGAAAACAGTTCACAAGCCTTTTTTTTCTGTGCAACTGCTGGTGAGTTTGAAATGTGTTGAGGTTAACAGCCTATTGCAAAGTGAATTCATCACCCAGGCCCCTATTGAAAACCATGTAAAGTCATCTTTAGCTGAAAAGGAATGGAAGGAAAGCAATTTTGAGTTGAGGGGAATGAGTACATTCTTCCTTCTTCACTTAGCCTCCTAACACTGTTAACATGTCTCTGTCTCCATAAACATTCATTACATGGACAAAGGATGGAAAAAGAATGCTATGCTAAGCCTGCAGAGGTGGTAATACTAGTTGTGTTTATGAATGATTTCCTTTTAATCAACTCTCTGTGTCAGCACTCCAGATGAACATATTGGTGTTTGTCCACGGCCTGCTGAGAGTTTTGGCTGGCGAGTTCCTCCCTGCAGTAACCACTCACTCCTTCCCACTGCTCCAGAGCTAAGTTTGGTGCCTAACAAAAGTCTGTTGTGTTCAGTTTATGATAAGTGTGTTTATGACAGCTGTATACCAGGGTGTAATTAATATCATTAAAATTACATAAACTGATGAAACATAAGTATGAAAAGAAAGACTTGTTTCTATTGTATGAATTATTTGGAAATATTATCTAAAAGCAAGTTGAAAACTTATACAAAATAAGATGTGAGACAACTATAAAGATAAAGCATTTTTTAAAAAATTAATTGTATTTTAGTGTATTTTTAAAACTTGAGTCTAGATCTACAAATGGTATTTTGTTTTAAAGGAAGCAATTCTCTAAAAAAATATCAAAGTTAATGTTTTCAAAAAGTTCAGTGCTTGAAAAGGATAGTCTTGTATTTGTTTATTTATTTTGTTTTATGTCTTTGAATGGCTAGTGTCATGGTAAAATGGTTCCAGAAGTACCATGATAAAAGATATTAGTCCTGTTGATTTTTAAATTTATTTCAAGATTTTACAGTTTATGAATCCTCTGGTGAAAAATCCACCACATGATTAGCACAGATCAAGTCACTCCAGCATCTTTAATATCTGGTTTTCTTCAGCACCCAGGTTGACCTTTGTTGCCCCTCTAGTTTTCATTCTGTTTTGGAGCCCCTGGCATTGTTTTGTTTTTCTTTCCTTTTATTTTTTTTTGTTGTTTTTGTTGTGTATCATTGAATCAGATCCAACTGACACAGGAGGAGATTGACCCTCTTTCTCCAGCAGAGCATGTGATGTGTTCAAACCGTGTCCTTCGAGATTGCAGCTCAGCTTCTTGCCTCTAGGCCATCAGATCTCCCTCCAGTGTTGTTTTCTTGAGGTCTTTTCTTCCTAAGCAGTTCCTGTTATGCAGATTGGTGTTTGAATTCATTTTTCTTTGCAAAATCCAGGGAATTGTAGATTATGTCAAAGCCTTGACCCAAACATGTTCTGAATCCAAATACAAAGATTATATCTGGTGTCGTACATTCCAGCTGGATTTCCAGAATTTCCGGGTCATCTTGTCTTCTTCCCAGCATGAAGAACACCCACAGCCATTGGTTTCTGATGCAGGAGCCCACTGGTTATGAACTTCTTAGTTGGGACAGTTACTGTATTATGCTTGACAGTGGCACAGCATCAGGCAGCCAGGTGCTTTTTAAAAAAAATTTAGAAAAACAAGTAAAACGGTGTACTAAGGTAATGCAAAGGGAGCATGATTGGTGAAAGACAGATTGACTGTATGGAAGAATTAGAAAGTAAAGAAAGAGGAGAAACACCTCTGGAAGATCAGGGGTGGACCCAAACTTTCCGGCATGCTGCTAGCAGTTTTGCCGTCCTATTTTATCAACACAGAGAAAAGGCTATGCTTTGCTGATGGAGGGACATGCAGAGGTGCTGATCAAGCCAATGCCTCCTTAAGAAATGTTGTTTAGTTTTTTCCCCCCTGGGGTTTTGTCAGTATATGACTTTGTTGTTATTGGGTGCAGTCAAGTCAACTATGACTCATTTTGACCCTGAGAACAACTGACCTGAACTTTGCCCATCCTACACCTTCTTTACCATCTCTGATGTGCTTACGTCCCTTGCTACAGTCACTGCATCAACAGTCCATGTTGGTAAGTGTTAAGGACCTCCCTTTCTTTCTCTGAGCTTTCCCAAGAACCAGCCCCTGCTAACAACATGTGCACAGGATCTGAGATGAAGGACCAGCCCCTGCTAACAACATGTGCACAGGATCTGAGATGAAGGACCAGCC
>NW_006399791.1:5959176-5971565 GCF_000299155.1 Elephantulus edwardii | reverse complement strand
GCCCCTGCTAACAACATGTGCACAGGATCTGAGATGAAGGACCAGCCCCTGCTAACAACATGTGCACAGGATCTGAGATGAAGGACCAGCCCCTGTTAACAGTGTGGGCATAAGATCTGAGATGAAGGACCAGCCCCTGCTAACAGCGTGGGCACAGGATCTGAGATGAAGTTGCACCATCCTTGCCTCCAAGGAGTACCCTGGTTTCACTTCCTCTGAACAGACTTGTTTGTTCTTTTAGCAGTCCACAGGGTAGCCGGCACTCTTCTCCAACACAAGGGCATCAATTCCTCTTTTGTTTTCTATATTCTGTCCAATGTTCAGATATACAGAAAACAATTTAAAATACCATCTAGAGAAAGGGTGAGAATTGGTCTAAGGTATTTAATTTGTTTATTTGGTTATTACTCTTGCTTATCAAGAATTCCATTCCTGACAGGTCTATGGTCCAGAAACACAGCTTCTTCTTGGGAGGAAGCTCTGATGGCCTAGTGGTAAGGAGTTGTGCTGTTTGAATACTTCTGGGGCTCCATGGAAGAAAGATGAGCAAGCAATCTCCTGTTTGATTTACAGCCTCTGAAAACCCACTGGAGAGTCAGCTATGAATCTGTTCTGACTTGACAGCATGTAAACAACAACTTCTAGTTATATTGCTTTGTAAGGAGCTTTAATTCTTCAGTCAACTTTTCAACTTTAAAGAAAAACTGGAGTGTATAGAAAACCCATGATGGATGTGATTTACATAAGGATGAGAGCCTGCCAACTCTAATCACCGCTCTTGCTCAAAGAAGCTTTTTAGTTCCTGTGATGAATTGAATTGTGTCCCCCTCCCGCTAAGAGGGGTTAAAGCAGAGACAAAGACACCATGCTGTGCAAGGTGGAGGCTCAGAGAAAGAGGGGAAGCCCCTCAACAAGCATGGTTGACGCAGCGACTATAACAATGAGCTGGCACGTGGGAGGTCGCAAGGATGGTGCACAATAGAGCAGGATTCAGATCTGCTGCTCACAGCATTGCTATATGTGATCATGGATTCAGTGGCATCTAAAAACAACAGCATGGCTGTGGTAGGGAGCTCCAGTGGCCTACGAGTAGGGAGCTGCGCTGCTAATCCAAAGATGGTGCCTCTCTGACAGTCCAAATCCAGCAGCAGTCTGAATGATCTCCCATGTGGTTTACAGCCTGTGAAAGGCAGCTGGACAGTCAGCTGTGGGTTGGTTCTGACTGCAATGAGTGAATGATGTCATGGCTAGAGTCCAATTTTGGAATGGGTGTTGTTGTGATTTTACTTCACTGTCACTGCCTGTGAGACGGGACCTACTCATAGCTGACCCATCAGCAGATCCCCGAGCCTGTACCCAGCAAGGGAGGACACTGCTCATATTTCTCCTGTGGAGCCGCCGGTAGGCTTGGGTCCCCAGAGAGGTGTGCTTTTTTTGGTTAGCAGCACAACTCCCTACCATCTGAGTTCCCTAGTGCAGGGGAAGAGAACTTCATTTAATTCAGCAGAAGAATATAAAAATGCCTTTCAAGCCTCATCCCAACATGTTGTTGTTGTGAGTCAAGTATGACTCATAACTCTCCAATGAACAGCAGACATGACCCCGTCCTGCCCTGCAGTGTCCTCACCAACCTCAGACACTTGAGCCCATTGCTGCACACTGTGTGACTCCATCTGTTGGAGGATCTTCCAGCATGATGTCCCTTTCCAAGGAAAAGCTTCTCCTAGTAACACGTCCAAAGTATGGGAGACAGAGCATCATCGTTTTGTCTTTAAGGAGTATGCCAGCGGCACTTTTCCCGAGGTATATCTGCTCTTCTGGCAGTTCCTGGGATACCCAGTAACTCTTCTCCAGCACCACAACTCAAAGGTATCATTTCTTCTTCCATTATCTTTATTCATTGTCCAGCTCTCAGATGTATATCAGGTGATTGAAAAGGCCTGAATCAAGCACACATTCATTTTCAAGCTGACATCATTGCTCTTACATTTTTATGGGAGGTCCCTAACAGCAGACTTGCCCAATGCAATACACCATCTGATCTCCTGACTGCTGGTTCCAAGGATGTTGATTAGTGATCCAAGCAAGATGAAACCATTGGCAACTTCCAACAGGCACAGTTGCCATTTTCATCAAATCTAAACTAGTCAGAAAGGAGTAGCACTTATTTGCCCCATTAAAACTCTAATCCAATAGTATTGGGTAGGAAGAGGTCTTTGTATTGTCAGAATGTGTGTAACGGTTGTAATAGTGACACTATTTATCTTTTCACTTCAGTCTTTTATTTTGTTCATTTAAATGGAAAGTTGTCTCTGTTTTATAGGCTGTAGCCCAGCTTTCTTCACCTCAATCTGGACAAAGGAGAAACATTTTATGGCTTCTGAGAAATCTTGATATTAGGAAATATTTGCTGAGAATGAAACAGCAAAACAAATGCTGTTCCTTCCGTCCACTCCCCCACCACATCCTGGGAGAGTCTTGCCTGCCCTGTTGATTTCTGGGATGTGTAAACACAGCAAGCTTGAGGTCATGGAGTATTTGTCTACTTACAATGAGAACCTACAAACAGAGCAGGGAATAGGCTAGCTTCTTTCAGGGAGTCTGGACCCAAGGATGCAGGTGTGAGGTGCTGCTGAGTCTGTGTTCACTCCCAGTAAATCTTATGACCTGATGGTGGGGTCAGAGGCCCTTGAATTGACCATGACTCATTGTGACCCTAGGGAAACTGATGGAAACCTTGCCCTATACTGCAGCTTACTCATGACCTCAGCTATGCTGAAGCTCATTGTTTTATTTTACTTCTACGAAATGCAATTTGATTCTGTTCCCATATAGGAGGCCGGAAGCCCAAAGTCAAGGTGCCAGCTCTAGTGGAAAGCCTGATCTCTCTGTCAGTTGTTGAGGAAAGTCCTCATTTCCTCCAGCGTCCTTGGAGATTGCCATGTATCCTGGCCTTCTCCCGTGCCAAGGGTGTTCCAAGTGTAGGGTCTCGTGTCAAGAAAACACATCCCTCTTTTTACAAAGATGGTGCCCAAAGTGAAGAAGGAAGCTGCTGCCCCTCCCCAAACTGAAGTCAAAGCAAAGGTCTTAAAGGTCAAGAAGGCCATCTTGAAGGGCATCCACAGCCACACACACATACACACATACAAAGAAGATCTGTATGTCACCCACCTTCCAGCAGCCTAAGATTCTGAGACTACAGAGGCAGCCCAAGTACCCCCTGGAAGAGCGCCCCCAGGAGAAACAAGCTTAACCACTATGCCATCATCAAGTTTCCCCTGACCACTGAGTAAACCATGAAAATTATAGAAGATAACAACACATTGTGGATGTCAAGGCCAACAAGCACCAGATCAATCAGGCTATAAAGAAGCTCTATGACACTGATGTGGCCAAGGTCAGCACCTTGATCAGGCCTGAGGGAGAGAAGAAGGCCAGCATTTGACTTGCTTCTGACGATGATGCTTCAGATGTTGCCAACAAAATTGGGATCATCTAAATGGAGTCCAGCTGGCTAATTAGAATATTTTTTCCCTGTCAGATGGGCAGTGTGCCTATGTCATAACAAGGTTTAAGGGGTGGCACATATCATACAGAAGTATGAAGTCCCAATCATCATGCTTATGAACTTGGAAAGAATCTCTAGTAATATTTTTTCAATTTTGTCTTATTTTATTATTTTGTATGTATGTACTGTCAAATCGGATCTGACTGATACAGGAGAAGAGTGTCCCTCCTCTAGCAGAGCATCTGGTGGATTCGAACCACATGCCTTTGGGATTGCAGTGCAGCTTCTTGCCACTAGGCCACCAGAGCTCCCCAACTGGCTAATTCCAAATACAAATTTTTCTCATGCACACAAAAGAAAGACACCCCCCCCCCCAATACTACTGACTATTTCTTGGTGATCCTGAGGTTCTCCCTATCAGCTTGCTTTCCTTTCGACCCTTTGCTGTAGTTATTATGTCAGTCTATCTCCTGGTAGGTGGTATGTGTCTTCCTTTCCTGATTCTCTACTTTTCTAAGTATGATGTCTTTCCCAAAAGAATGGCATCTCCTCACAGCATGGCTAAACCACGTGGGAGGAAGTTTTACCATTCTTGTCTCCAAGGAGCATGCTGGGTGCCTTTCCTCCAAAACAGCTTGTTGGTTATTTTGGCAGTGATAAAAGCAGCGTGGTTGGGCCCAACCAGTGTCTTAAAAGATATAAAAATGAAAAGGTTGAAAACAACAGCATGCAATGAGTAAAATAAAAGTACAATATCTTAAGATTTTTGTTTTAGTAGTGTGTTTGCATATGTATATGCTTATGTTCTAGATTCAGATACAAAATATATATATACATAGTTTATCTTGTTTATGGCTTATTTTTTCCTGCTTATGTAACACAACTAAACAGTCCACGTAGAAGCATTTGCAGGGGATCGTGGAGGGCCAGACTCGTTGTAGTCTTGCTTGCTGATCCACATCTGCTGGGATGTGGCCAGGGCAGCCAGGATGGAGCCCTATCTACACAGAATATTTGTGCTGAGAGGGAGCAATAATCTCAGTCTTCATCAGGCTGGGACCAGGATTGTGATCTCCTGCATCCTGTCTGAAATGCCTGGGGACATGGTGGTCCCGCTGGACAGCACTGTGTTGGCGTAGAGGTCCTTGCAGTTGTTAATGTCACACTTCATGATGGAGTTGATGGTAGTCTCTGGATGCTGGGAGACTCCATGCCCAGGATGGAGGGTTGGAAGAGCACCTGGGACAGAGGAAGTGCTCAATGGCCATGGTGATGACCTGTCCATCAGGCAGCTCATAGCTCTTCCCCAAGGGGGATGAGGAGGCCTCTCTTGCTCCAGGTCTAGAGCAATGTGACAGAGTTTGTCCCTGATGTCACACCCCAGCTCCTACTTAGCCATGGTGGTGAAGCTGTAGCCTTGCTAGGTGAGGATCTTCATGAGATAGTTAGGTCCTCACCAGTCAGGTTCAGACACAGGATGGTGTGGGGAAGGGCGTACCCCTCGCAGATGGACTCAGTGTGGGTGACCCCATCATTAGAATCCATTATGGTGGCACAGCAGAGGCAGACAGGGACAGCATGGCCTGGATGGCCATGTGCATGGTGGAGGTGTTGAAGGCCTCGAACATGATCTGGGGTCTCTTCTCCCAGTTATCTTTGGGTTTCAGGGGGGCCTCTGTCCCAGCACAGGGCGCTTGCTCTTCAGGGGCCACATGCAGCTCATTGTAGAAGATGTGAGTCCACATCTTCTCCATGTCGTCCCAGTTGGTGACAATGGGGTGATTGAGGTCGGGATGCCTCTGTTGCTCTGGGCTTCCTCACTCACTTAGGAGTCCTTCTGGCCCATGCCCATCATCACACCCTGGTGCTGAGGGAGCCCCATAATGGAAGGGAAGACAGCCCCGGGGGGCATTGTAGCCCCAAAACCAGCCTTGCACATGCTCGAGCCATTGTCGAATAGGACAGCAGTGATGACGTCATCCATAGTGAGCTGGAGGTGACAGGCGTAAAGTGGCTGTGGTGACTGTGTGGAGGCACCTGTGCTCTGGGAACAAACGACGTCTCGGCTGTCGAGATAGAATACTATTGTAATATAGTTGTAAAATAAGTTACTGTCAAATGTTGTTGTTGTTATACTGTCAAATAGTTTACAAAACCACTAGTGTAAGATGCAGATTTTTTTATTTATATTCATGCTATTTGCTAATTTGTTTTCTTTCTGGAAACATACTGCCTTACAAATAAAAGTAATAACTAATTAGAAAAGCAAAGATTCGTTGTCACCTGTAATTAGAACACTGTTGTCTCTACATGTCCAGATAGCATCATCAGAGATGGATTGATACTTAGAATTTCATTAAGTAAGAGGGAACACCTGGCCTAGTTTTTACGCTGATCTTGAACTTCTCCAACGGTTCCTTCCACAGATGTAATCAGTCTGATTCCTGTGCATCCCAGCAGGTGAAATCCATGTGTACAGCCTGCGTTTGTGTTTCTTACAAAAGGTATTTGCTATGAATAAATCATTGTACAGAATTCGATCATCCTATCCCCAGCCTCATATCTGTCACCAAGTCCATATTTTCCTACCACTGATCCTCCTTCCAGATTCCCAACTTTTGCATTCCAGTAGTCGTCCATTATTATTAAAGCATCTTGGTTACATGCAAGGATATTGAAGCTCCACCTCACTTACTTTGGGCATGTGACCAGGAGAGATCGGTACTTGGAGAAAGACATCATGCTCGGAAGGGAGGATGGACAGCGTAGGAGACAGAGACTCCAGATGAAATGGATTGACACAGTAACTGTGGTGATGGGGATTGGTGTGTCAGAATTAGTAAGACTGGCTCAGGACAGGTCAGGGTTCAGAGCTGCTATACGTAGGGTCGCTATGCATCGCAGAGCAACTCAACCAATAACTCAATATACATTAACCAATAACATTCTATGACAGGTCTGTAAATAGGCGTGGCATCCGCTTCCTAAACAACTTGCCTCTGGAAACTCTATGAACTTTGATAAATGTTGATAGTTGTTGAGGGGCTTCAAGCCTTTTGTTCATAGGGTCATTATGAGTCATGCTCGACTTAAAGGTAATCAACAACAACAGGAGGGAACAGAAGCTTAGTTCAAAATTTATAATGCACACAGTCTAAACTGCAGTTGTTCCCTCAGCCTTCAGAGTACAAAGGGTTATTTCGGGATCATTTTGGCTTAGCACTGTTTTATCTTTCCAGTCTAGTCCCCTTATGCTTCTATATAAATGCTCTGCCCCAGCCAAACTGACCTCACATCCCTAAACACCTCATCTGTTCTCCTAGAGGCCCACTCACCAGCTTTTACAAACTCAGCTTTCACCAGGAGAGTAGAATGTATAACACGGTTTTTCTGTAGAACATAAATTATGAACTATACTATGCCAATTGAACTAGATATCCACTGAGACCGGTGTGAAGGCTTGAATCCAAGTGACTTCAGGCTGTCTGGTTATGGTTAAGAAGTTGGTATAATTTTGAAGCTCTGTCTCACTTTGGGCACATGGCCAGGAGGGACCAGTCCTTGGAGCAGGACATCATGCTCAGAAGGGTGAAGGGACAGCACAGGAAAAGGAGACCCCAGATGAGATGGCTTGATAAGTAACTGGGGCAATGGGAGTTGGTGTGTCAGAATTAGTGAAACTGACTCAGGACAGGGAAGGGTTCAGAGCTGCTGTACACAGGGTTGCTATGCATTGCAGGCAACTCAACGACACGTAACAACATACTTAGGGGAGCTCTGATGCCCTAGTGGTAATAAGCTGTGTTGCAATCCTGGAGGCACACAGTTCAAACCCACCAGCAGCCCTACAAAGAAGGATGCACAATCTTCTCCAGTGCAATTAACTTTGGAAACCCAGCTATGGGTCGGTTCCAACTCGACAGTACACAACAATAACATACTTAGGGCACGTTATCAGGAGTGATAATCCCTGAATGAGACACATTCTGTTATTCAATGCTTTCAGAGAAGATCCATTTGACATCAGCAATATCTCTGGTGCCATGGCCTCTTCTAAATCTATCCTAAATTCTGGAAGTTCTCTGTCAGTGTATTTTTCTAGACCTTTTTGGATGATCTTCAACAATATTTTGCTTGCATGTGGTATTAATAATATTGTTCAATAATTTCCACCTTTTGTTGGATCCCCTTCCTCGGAATGAGAACAAATATGGATCTCTTGTATCTGTCTTCCAAATTTCCGGGCACAGATTGATGAGTATATCCTGTATCTGTTATTTGGAAGATGTCAGTTGATACCTCACTGATTTCTGGGATCTTATTTTTTGTCAATGCCTTCAGTGCAGTTTGAACTTTTCCCGTCATCATCACTGGCTCTTTATCATATGCCATTCCTGAAATAGTTCTGTGTTGACCAATTCTTTTTTGTACAGTGATTCTGTGTATTTCCTCTACCTTCTTTTGATCATTCCTGGATCATTCAAGATTTTCCCATAGTGTCTCTCAGTATTTCAACTCAAAATTTGAATTTGGTTTTTTTGGGGTTGTTTTTGTTTTTAGCTTGAGAAATGTCGAGTGAGTTCTCCCTTTTTAATTCTCCAACTCCAGTTTTTTCTTTGCACATTCACTTTGTCTTCTGAAGCTGCCCTTTGAAATCTTCTACTCATTTCTTTTACTTTGGCATCTCTTCCCATTGTTTTGGCTTCTCAATGCTCTTATGTATTTTTCATAGTCTTTCCTGACATCTACTTTTGCCTTTTCTTTCTCCCCCATCTTTGTAACGCCGTTTTGCTTTTTTCTTGATTGGTATCTTTAATGTCATCCCACAATTCATCTGGTCTTGGATCCTTAGTCTTTAATGCCTCAAACCTGTTTCTGAGATAATTTTGAAATTCAAGTGGGATAGACTCAAGCTCATATTTTCACTTTTAAGGATGAGCCTTAATTTTCTTCAGTTTCCATTTGGAGTTCCCTTAGTCCTAACATTGATGGCATTTCCCCTCAGTTCTCAAGCAAGCTTGGACAAAGCCCTTAACTCTGGCTCTGGGAAGCCAAATAAGCGCTGGGTCACAGCTGTCATGCACCACTGAGGTTGCTGGTGCTTTCATGTAGGTTCTGATATGTCTGGCACTGGGGTTGCTGGTCTTGAAGGACTTACATTGCATTTTCTACTTTCCCACTGTTGAAAGAGCAAGAATGGCATGGAGATGGCCAAGTCTCACCTCTACTAACTCCTTAAAGGGTAACTGCCCCATCAGTAACTCCACAACACAAAATTCTCATGAGGTCAGACATGTCCCCCACATTCGCACTCCTATGTCTACTAATTCCAATACCAATCTAACTGCCCTACAGGGTTAGAAATCTGTTGCAATAGCTACAGAGAACTATACTTACAATCATAGGGTTTATTAGGGAAATTGACAGGTTATTGTAATTCAGGTTGGTAGTAGGATACAAGCTCTCAATCAGGACAGCTACAGTGTGCTTGAAGTCCCCTTGTGTTACAAAGGTATCTTAGTTCTGCCAATGAAGTCACCTTTCTCCACCTCCATCCTCCAGTGAAATGGTTGAAAGCTCCTAGCTCTGGTTCTGTGGAGTAGCAGTCCCAAGGCCAGCTCTGGTTCATGTTGGGTCTCTCAGTTCTCTGCTGTTGCTGCTGTTGCTGCTCCTGTAGGCCTCAAACTGAGCAACTCAGATTGGAATCTTCGGTCCTGAAGAATATGTACTGCATTCTCTTCTTTGAATTCTGTTCCTGAATGGCTCAATTTAATGGTGAGACTAACCAATCCCCTTATGGATAGACTAACACACTCTATTTGTGTGATCCTGCCCATCTATGTGGCAAAGTCAACTTTAATGGCTAGGAAAGCCCTTTTGAACAATAAACCCTTGACAACACACTCACCTTTGATGCTCAACTTGAACAGTTTAAACTTGGTGGGAAGGGAGAAACTGACCAATTCCATAATAATTAATGTACACCCTATTTTAGGAAGCTCCGGTGGACTAATGGTAAGTAATTTTATTGCCAATGCAAAGGTATGGGGTTTCAAATGCACAAGCTGCTCCACAGAACACAGATGGGCAATCTCCTCATGTGCTATTTACTGCCTCTGAGAACCTGCTAGCTGGAGGGTATGACTCCACAGTACACAACAACAACAACACCACGAGATTGCCCATCTTGTTCCCAAGGAGCAAGTGGCTCTTCTCTGGTGGCTCTGAACTCCCTGAGAGTAGCTGCCTTGGGGTTACAGTATAACTCCCTATGGACTAGATTTCCTTTTGGAGGATTTAAGAATGTAATTTTAAGATAACAGAACACTAGTTTGTAATCCATGTATATATCTATAATGTAGATACATATGAAATTTACATTTTTTTAAATTTTATTTTATTATTATATTGTGTGTGTGTGTATCGTCAAATCGGATCTGACTGGTACGAGATGGCCCCTCCTTCTCCAGCAGAGCATCTGGGGGATTCAAACCACTTATCTCTGGAATTGCAGTGCAGCTTCTTGCCACTAGGCCACCAGAGCTCCCCTGAAATTTACATTTTTATCTTACAATGTATTTTTGATCTTGTTTTGTTGTTGTTTACCATTGAGTGTACTGTTAAGTTGGACAGGCACAGGAGGAAATTGTCCCCCTTCTCTAGTGGAACATCTGGTGGATTTGAACCGTCCACCTTCTTGCCACTAGGCCAGAGCTCCATTACAATGTATTTTTTAAAATTTTTCATTATTATTAATTTTAATGAAAATTTACAGAGACTTTGGATTTTCATTCATTCATTGCTGCACTTTTCTCCCTGCCCACCCTGCCTCTCCCCAGTACACTCTTCTCTTTGAAAAAAATTCTTTCATTGTTTTACAATTCCTCCCCCCAGGTCCACTCCACTATGCAGTCTTTGTTCTGAACTCCTGTCATGACAATAATACCTAATCATATATCCTTTTTAAACAGTTTTCTCCCTCATCTGTTTCAATGCAGTTTACATTATTTATCCCATCTTTCTCAGTCTCCCCCCAACCCCATGTCAGTCCTGTTATACAACAGTGGCACTACACAGTATTTGTCCTGTGTGACTGAGATAGTTCACTCAGCATAATGTCCTCCAGGGTCACCCATTTTGAATAATACTGCATGAGTTCCTTGTTTTTCAATACAATGTATTTTTAAGGAGCCCTGGTGGTTCAGTGCAGTTAGCACTGGCTACTCACTGAAAGGTCAGCATTTTGAATTCACCACCCTCTCCTAGGGAGAAGTATGAGGCTATCTGCTTCTGTGAAGATTTATAACCTTGGAAACTGGGAGGACAGGTCTGTTCTACACGGTAGCTATGAGTTGGAATCAACTTGAGGGCCATAGATACAAACTATAGCATATATTACAATGTATTTTTAAAATTGCAAGTATTTATCATATAAATATTTTTCTCTAATACAATGTTTAATGGCTAGAAGATAACTGTAATTTAACAACACTTTGCTTATTAACATGGATGATTTTGGGGAAGTGTTAAGTGGAGTGGTGCCCAGGGTGTGGTAATAAATTTCCTGAGAGAGCACAATAGTGTATTTTTTGGGAACAGGAAACTGAGACTAGAGATAATTAGGAAAAATGTAAATTTCTCCCTCCCCCCAAGAATCTTTGGTGATATTGGCAGATATTCCGAATCTTCAAATTGGTTTTGCGCCAACTGCACTGAAGTTTTAAAAGACCAAGATGACCTTAGGGGTTATCTCCATAGCTGATCTAGGATGGACGTGTTATCCTCAAAACATTTCAGCATGCACCCTGCCCTTTTACAAACATTCCTATCTTTATAAATCCTTTAAATCTTGTAGAAGAGGTGTGCCTTTTCTCCTGCCCCGCCTTTACTCTCTTCCTTTCCTTTTGCCATCTTGAACCATTCACTATTATCTTATTTCAATTCTTTGTTTATTTGAGATCTTCCCTCAAATTGACACACACACACACACACACACAATCACTTTTAACAATCCTTTAAGCTGGGAACTCCCGGTGGCCTAATCTGTAGGGAGGTGCTTTACTAGGCCATAGACTCTGCCTCTGGCCATTTGAATTCACACCTCTGGCAGTTCAAGTCCACAGCAGTCTCATGCTATTTATAACCTCGCAAACCACTGAAGGGTCCGCTAAGACGCCACAGCAAGGAGAGTTTAGTGTAGCCCCTTGGAGCTCTTCCCTTTCCGTGACAAACTTCTGTAAAGAATCACCACTTGCTGCTGCCTTCATTATTTCACCACTGACATACTTCTCTTCCCAAATGCGCTGCTAGGTGCGTGGTGCTCTCTTGCAAAAGGGCATCTCGTGCTTCCAAAGGGATTTTTCCATGGTTAGCTGTCGGTACCCGCTGCCAGACGGTAGGGCCTAGTTGCCGCCTTCCGCTGCAGACCCCATTTCCAGGTACACCTGGTTCTCGGAAGGCCCTGCTGGGGCATCCCTTTCACCCGGCTCAGTCATAGCTTTCCCAGGAATTCTAAGACATCTGCAAGTCCACCCCTGGGAGGCACCGGTTGTCAGTCCTTCTACACCTTTCGGAGTGTGCCCCCCAGTTATCAGAGGCAACAACCATGTCAGAGTTCCCACCCCTCCACCTCCACCTACGCCCCAATATCCAGCAATGGACAAATATTTAGGCAGCATCTACTAGCTGCGCCACCCCTGCAGACTCTCCTTTCGCAGTCTTTTTACTAGGCCCCACGTCCAAGTGGCGACGACGCGGTGCCGGCTCCGGAGCGCTCGCCGGCCGCCGAGGCCGACAGTGGCGCAGGCAGCTCGCGTCCCTCTAGTGGGCGACCTCGGTCCCTACCCGAGCCCCGGTCCGTCCGCGAGGCGCGTCACTGGGC
>NW_006399791.1:5957136-5958426 GCF_000299155.1 Elephantulus edwardii | reverse complement strand
GCGCGGGGTGCGCGGCCGCCCTTGGCGACAGCCCGCGGCCCCCCGCCCGGGCGCGCATAACGGTGCCACTCTGCCCCGCTCGGGCGTCCTGTCAGCCCGCCTGTCCCCTGGAGCTGGCGCCGTCAGGAGGCGGACACGCAGGGGCTCCACGCTCCTCGGCGCCCCTCGGCCCTGCCCCGTCCCCTCCCCCCAAGTTGGGACCCTAGGAGAGCTTTTTCGCTTAGTGGACAGGTACTCCAGTTCCAGAGTTGGGGTCTTGGGGTGACTTGGCCTGTTTGGTCAACGTGGAAATGATTTCTCTGCAGAGGCTCTTCCTGCCAGTCTAGGGGGGAAAGGCTCAATGTGACCCGAGGGACGACAGGGGAGCGTCTGCTGGACAGATGGCCTCCTGGCCTTGGATCAGCGTGCGTGTGAGGGGGAGGGGTCCATGTGACCTTAGATATGTTAGTTCCCAAGAAGCCCAGGGTTATCAGAGGTGTGCAGGGGTTCTTAACCGTGTTTGAGCAGGCCAGAGAGGGCATTGGAAATCCTGGGTTGGAATAAACCCATGGGCCCACTAGGGAAGCAAGACTGGCACCCCAGGCTAGCCCAGAATAGACAGGACTGACTGGCAGTGGGAGAATGGGCCTGGAAGGTAAGATGGTCTTTGGTCTGCTCTTTGCTCACTTTTTTACGTTCATCTCTGTGTTCAGACAGGGCAGAGTAAGGTGGCAGAACACACAGGATGTGGATTGATAGATCACCTGCCTGAAGGGGTTCTTGGTGGGGTTTCAGAGGTCTCTCTTCTCAGCCTTACAGATGAAAAAGAAAGTGTGGTGTGAATACTTGTGTTTTGGTCATTCTTCAGTGTTTCTGGGGGATGTGGCTCTCTACTTCATTCAGCCTGTTTTTCCTGAGCACTTTCTGTGTACCAGGCGGTGGGCTTGGTGTTGTGAGTAAATGAATGCCACTACCGTTAGTGTGTTGGGCTCACAGTGTCATAAGAAACATCTACAGTTATCCAACAGTTTGTCAACAAATATGCGCCAGGTGTTGTCCTGGACGGAAGAAACAAAGCACAGAAAAAGAACTGTCCTTGTAGAACTTTCCTCTTAAAAAGAATTGATAGCTTGTTAAGTGTTAGGGATGGGGGGGGGGGGGAAGAGTGCAACAATGAATGAGTGGAAACCCAAAATCTCTGTAAAAGTTTATGAAAATTAATAAAATATAATTATAGGGAAAAAATGGCACCTTTGTATTGTAGTACAGGCAAAGAAAACTGAACATGCCATGGACTCCCAGAAGAACAAA
>NW_006399791.1:5938806-5957036 GCF_000299155.1 Elephantulus edwardii | reverse complement strand
GGATCTGAAGTAGCAGGGTTGGATTTACATTAGAAAGACCTAGAAAGGTCTTCTGAGAAGGTGTTTGGGTTTTTTTAAAAATAAAGTTTTGATGGAAGTGGTAAATTAATATTTTCGAACTGTGATAAGTATAAAGAAAGAATGATGGTGGGTGCCGGGAGAGAGTTAGTCATAGACTAAGGTCAGGCTTAGTGTTGAAGAGAAGGTTTTCCTGAGGGGGCAGTAGCTGAGACCTGAAGGAGGGTGAAGAGTTAACCATGTGTGGAGCTGCACAGAGCCTGGCAAGTTGGAGGAAGTGAAAGAGGCCCTTAGGCCGAAGCAGGAGAGGGAAAGAGGAGATAAGTGTGTGGAGAGGTGGGCAGGCTTAGGTCACTGGAGGCCTTAGGGGCAAAATGCTTTCTCTCCTCAGTTTGAATTGCACCCCAGGTGTAATTAGGAACTCTTGAAAGACTTTAATGATGACTTGATGACCTTTACATTTTAAAAGGCCTCTCTGACTGTTGGATAGATTGAGAGCTAAACAAGCAGGTAAGGCATGGCTTTTTGAGCAATGTCCTAATCCTGTTTATCTTATCAGTTGATCAGTTTGGGAAAGACCTCAGTCCAGGAGATCTTTCCCCCTCTGCCAGTCTTACTTTGCATGGTTTCTAGGAAAGGAAGGAGAAATGAGTATTTATGGGGAACCTACTAGACAGAGGAGCTCTGGAGGCTTAGTGGTAGGGAGTTGGCATTACCAACCCAGAAGCACATGGTTCGAATCCACTGACTGCTCCACGGGAGAAAAATGGAGTAAATCCTCCCGAGGGATTTACTGCTGCTGAAACCACTGAGGGGTCAGCTGTGAGTTGGTTCTGACAGTAAAATGATAACAATTATGCAGGAGCCCTGGTGGTTCACATCCATGGGAGAAAGTCTCTTCCTGCTCCTGTGGAGGGTCCCCAGGAGATGGAATCAACTCAACAGGTGGTCAGTTTGGTTTTTTGGTTATTAAATGAGAAGGATCCCTGGTGGCACATCGGATTAAGCCTTGGGCTACTAACTTGGAAGGGCAGTGGTTTGAATCCATCCAACACGCTTAAGACGATGCAATCTGCTTCTGTAAAAATTGACAAGTCTCAGGATTTGTCTTTGTGGGACTGAGTTCACTTAGCATAATGTTCTCCAGTCCCTCCTAAGTTAGGTAGTGATTTTAAAAATCATTGCTCCTGCATGCTGTGTAGTGTTATTCCATTGTATGACTGCACCACAGTTTCTCAACCCATTCGATTATGGTTGGACATTTGAGCTGCTTCCATGTTTTTGCGATGGTGAATACTGTATAAGACCATTATTGTAGAGATAACTGGTAAGCTGTGTCTGAGGATCCAAGGTGGGGGAGGGTAGGAGCAGAGGGGTGAGGATGGGCAATCATTGGGTCACACAATTTGATGGGTAGAGGGAGGGGTGGGTAAAGGAAATGGGAAATATCTGACGTGAAAAAACAATGTATATGAACTTTGTAAGTAGACCAGTATAAAATAAAAATTGTATTTAAAGAAAAAAATTACTGTCTCAGAAACCCCATGAGGCTAGTGTGTCCTGCAAGGGTCTCTGTGAGTTGGAATTGGCTTGATAACAGTAGGTTGTGTGCGTGCGTGTGTGGTTTATGTTAAATCAAAGAAGCAATTGTAGACCCTGTTGTACACATTATCATATTTGTTTTAATTCTCACTACACTTTACATTGTTAGGTGCTATGAAATTGGTTCCAACTTTTTTTTTAAATTTTTTTTAGAAATTTTGTTGTGTGCCATTGAATTGGATCCGACTGGCACAGGAGGTGATTGCCTCTCCTCCAGGGGAACATCTGGTGGATTCAAACTGCACGCCTTTGGGATTTCTGTGCAGCTTCTTGCCGCTAGAGCTTCTTGCCACCAGAGCTCTCTTAGTTCCAACTTGCTGATGCTCTAAGTACAATAGCAAGAGTCCTTTGCCATGCTCACATTTTTTAAGAGAAAGGGGTTATCGTGTCCATTTTATAGATAAGAAAATTAAGTTTGGAGGTGATCAATTACTTATCCAGAAGAACCACACTTGAGAAAAAGCCAGGATTTGAACTCAGTTGGCCCGATTCTAGAGTTGGGCTGTGGAAGGAGACTGTTGGAGTTTGTGTCTTGCTTCTCCTGTTTGCTTGTCTGTGTGATCTTGAGTTATGTAACCTCTTTTGTGCTTCAGTTACCTCATCTATAAAATATAGGTAAGTGTTTGAGCTCACCAATAGAAAATAAAAAATCAAGTGTTTCATCTCATAGTATTATTGTGAAGACAAAATTAACTAATCAACAGAAAACTTTTAGCACTTAGCTCAAAAGTTAGTTACCACTAATTGTTGTTTATTAGGGATCTCTGGTGGCTTATTGGTAAGGAATTGTGCTGCCATTGCAAAAGCATGTGGTTCAAATCTGCTAACTGCTCTGTGGGAGAAAGATGGACTATCTCCTTTGTGATTTACTGCCTCTGAAACTTGTGAGAGGGTCAGCTGTGAGTCGGTTTTGACTGAATTACATATACAATCACTGCGCTGTCAGTGTAAAGGCACACAGTTCGAATCCCGCAGCTGTTTCATAGGAGACGGATGGGCATCCTCCTCCCATGTGATTTACTGCCTCTGAATACCACTGGAGGGCCAACAATGAGTTGGTTTTGATTCATTCGTCACTGTTTTAGGAGTTCCAGGTAGGGCAATGGATTACACTTTAGACTGTTAACTGAAAGATTGGTCCTTTGAACCTACCAGCTGCCCCTTGGAGAAGAAAACCGCCTGTAAAGATTCATAGCTTAAGAAACCTGTGGGAAAATTCTGTTCTGCCCTATAGGTTTGCTGTGAGCTAAAATATACTACTTTCAACCCCCAGCAGTGGGTTTATTTACTTTTTTTTTTCGACACTCATGCTGCCTCTCAGCCATGCTGTGATCATTAACAATTTAATATCTGAATTTTCTATGACTATTTTCCCTTCTAAAAGCCATGTTTACATGATTATTCATTCAATACTGATTCATCTCCCATCTCAGGCATGACACACTATACTAAGATTTGTGGATACAAAGTGATTTTTTCTGCCTTCTAGGAGCTCAGAGTCTAGCTCAGATACAGTGTATCTGAGTAGTTTTCTTACCTTTTGTGTTTAAAGAATTGTTGCACTTGTTAAGAACTAAAATAATGCCTGAGGAATTGAGGAGTGTTTTTCAGGGAGCAGGTGCCTTTTGAACTAATTGTTTGGCGGAACATCCAGAGTTTCATAGGCAAATAAGATTAAGCTGAGTACCTTGTGGCTAGTGCAGAGCCTTCCTCCTCTGTCAAGTTGGAAGGTCAAGTCCACCCTCAGAAGGCATGGCAGTCTACTTCTGAAAAAGCAATCATTTTAAACCCCATGGAGCACAATTCTACTAAGACGTGTAGGTTCACCATGAGGTGGAATCAGCTCGGTGGCCACTGGACAAGCCTGAGAACATTTTTTGAGTCTGCCATGGTGCACAGGGAGCTCCAGTGGTGTATTCTTTAGCAGAAGAATTGCTAATTTTCCAAATTGATGGGTCGGTCAGTGGTTCAAACCCACCAGTGACTCTGAGAGAATAAAATGTGGCAATCTATTTCTGTGACAATTACAGCTTTGAAAAGCCTAATAGGGCAGTTATACTCTGTCCTATAGAATTGCTGTGAGTCACAATTGATGGTGACACTGGGCTGTTTTGGTTTGTGGTGTTGTAGGGGGAGGGGTATGCAGATTGTTAAGCATTCATCTACTAACTGAAGGGTTAGGGGTCTGAGTTCACTCAGAGATACTTTGGGGGAAAACGCCTGGCAATTTACTTCTGAGACATCAGCCATTGAAAACTCTTGTGAGACACAGTTCTAGTCTGACACAGGTTCGTGGGCATTGGAATTGACTTCCCGGCAGCTGGTTTGGTTTGGCTAGGTGGAAGGAGCTGTACTTGTGGAAGCAGTGAGGGCTAGGCTTGTCCGGGAAAGAGGCTGAAAAGACGAGTTGCACCTGTGGGAGGCAGGTGAAGGAGTTTGGATCTTGTTCTGTAAGCGGCAGCGAGCTACCAGAGGGTATTAAATGCACCCATGATGGGTGCTGCAGTTAGCAGAGACAGATGCCATCC
This sequence comes from Elephantulus edwardii, assembly GCF_000299155.1. Taxonomy (NCBI): domain Eukaryota; kingdom Metazoa; phylum Chordata; class Mammalia; order Macroscelidea; family Macroscelididae; genus Elephantulus; species Elephantulus edwardii. The sequence continues at coordinate 5,952,888 of NW_006399791.1, read as the reverse complement.
TGGGGGTGGTTTTATTTTGGTGGGATCAGTGTGCTTCAGGATCTGGTCCTCAGCTTTGGAGAATAGAGATTCAGTTTTGTAGGACATTCATCTGATTGGGCCCTGGGAAACTGGCTGACTAACCAAACTTGGATGAGCCTGATGGATTCAGAAACTCAGGGTGTTAACTGACCATGAGAAATGGATCTGCAGAATGGCAGATGTTTCTCTCCTTTGGCCATTGCCCCCTCACTTCTGGCCAGGGTTAGGACATACTGACAAACACTTGTTCCTCAATTGTCGTCGTCCCCCCCCCCCCCAATCTAACCCTTTCTCTTAATGGAATCTTTTCTCTAACAGCAGACAAGGAGATCAGTGGTGATTGTTAACTGATGGAATGCATAGTTTTGTATTATTTGGAATTCTGTGCTTGTGAAACTTAAGGGAAGAGGAAGAATAACTTTTTCAGGAATGAGACTTGGATAAAAGGGAACTTACTTGGAACAGAGAAAGTAAGCAGATTCTGAACGATGTGAGTAATATTCTGACTAAGAAGTGATTGTGAACAAATGTCTCAAGTTCTGGGAACAGGGGTCTGTGAACTCTGGGAGCTGCGGGGGGCTTTTGGTTGCACTTGGAGAGATTGGTTGGGATTTTTATCTTCCATATGATAGAGAGAAGAAAGTAATAATGCCATGCCCCAGCTCAGCTTGGATGGCAGTCTTCATGAGGTCAGAACCCTGTGTATTTTCTCTCTTTCTGCAGTGCTGGCAGGAGTGGATCCTTGAGAGTGTTGGGTCCGTATTTTTCTACAGAGAATAATGAATCTCAGACCAGTCTAGATTGTGGATTTTTTTTTTAAATAAAACACCTCCAAAAAAAGAATAACACAAGAAATAAACTTTCACGTAGAACATCTAGGAACTACAGATAGACGGCGAAATGGAAATAACACTTGTTGATTATCCCAGAACCTAGAGCTATAGTTAATATTTTTGTATTTGTATTAGGCTTTTATCTCCATGTATGTCTTTATATATATTTGTCTTGGCCCTTTCTTTTGCAACAAAAGCAGGAACCTGTTGAAGAGGGGAGGGTTCTGACTGTTGACATAGATGAGGACGAGCAGTTGCGTGTGCCCCAAATGTGGACATGTGTCCATTTGTAAACAGCTGGACCAGTGTCCTCTCCCTTTAGCTCCATAGATGTAGGATGTGCTAAACATGAGTTAATTTTTTTTTTAAACATTTGGGGGTAAAAATTCCCAGGGGATTAAAGTGCTACTTAAGCCTGCCATTTTATTTGGCATAATAAAAGTGTGTATGTGTGTGTTGAGACAACAGGTCTGAGACTTTTTAAATGATTTCAAGAAAAGCCAGTAAACACCTTTCAAGTTTGGCATCATCAGAGTCGTTCATCACAGCCTTGAGGCTGTCCTCTGCTGTGTGGCACTGGGCAAGTAATTTAACCCTCTTCATTTCAGATTCTGCAAGTGTTGTAGTGGTTTACTTTTTACCATTTTCTACAAAACCAAACCAACCTGTTGAATGGTATTCAAGAGGCCTAACCCTCTCACTAACACATTCTAGGAAATGCACAGGATATGGATGTCTGTAGATGCTGTGTGTGTGTGTGTGTGTGTGTGTGTGTGTGCGCGCAGGTTGTCATCACTTTTGGGTGGGTGAAATAAAGAACAGTATCTACTGAACAGATTGACTCCTCACCTGGAATCAGTCCGTGTGAGGGAAAGGAGATCCCTATGACTTTTTAAAAAAATTTTTTATTTTTTATTTATTTAATTTTTTTTAAATTTTTGTGTATATGTACCGTCAAATTGGATCTTACTGGTACCGGAGTAGTTTGTCCCTCCTTCAGCAGAGCATCTGGTGGATTTGAACTGTATGCTTCTGGGATCGCAGTGCAGCTTCTTGCCACTAGGCCACCAGAGCTCCCTAATCCCTTTGACTTTATGTCTGTCTGTGAGGATTCCTGAATTGTTGGAGGTGCCCCAGAGATTCTGAAGGTTTTTGAGCAGTGAAGAAGTGACATGAAGGGTTTCCAGTAAGAAGAACTCCACAAGCTATCCCAGGGAAGCAAGACCTGCACCCAGAGGCCTGCTTCCTGTCTGCAGAGTAATTGATCGTGACATTGCTTTCCCTCCAAGAGGGATTTTTGCTGTATTTTTTTACAGCCCTTCCTGCCCCCCGTTTAAGCTTTCTAAAGGCCTGTATATAATGTTCACAAAAACAAACATAAAAGTTAGGCATGCAGTTTGAATCTACCAGCTGTTCAGCAGGAGAAGGATGGGTAATCTCCTGTGCAATTTACTACCCCTGACAGCCTTCTGGAGGGTGGGTCGGCTATGGGTCATTTCCAACTTGAAGGCACACAACAACAACAACAACAACAGTATATTTATTTTGGACACAGATATTCAGTGCCTCCAAGCAAAGACTTCAGACTGCTTAGAATTCTATCCCAGAGTTCTTTCTCTCAGAGGCATGCTGCTTGGGGTTGGGTACACCTTCTCACTCTCAGGAGAAGATACCTCAGTTACATGCACAGTGAAGGCATTTCTCCCAGCATTTGAGTTAAGACAGCAGCTCTGCCCTCCATAGTCTCTGAATTCAGAGAGCCTGGCCTGCGTTGAGCTGATGGATCACCTCTAGTTTCATTTGTAAGGAGCCTTGGTGGTGCAATAATTAAGCATTTGACTGCTAACTGAAAAATTGGCGGTTTTGACCAGGGCTTCAAACTGGTTCCTCCCAGTTCAGTCATGGCCAATGAAGCGAAACTGGAACAAATTCGAGTTTATAGAATGTGGACGTACTGTAACAATAACCAGACTGGGAAAAACCATGAATGGACCTGCTAGCAACCTGACCCTTCTCCTAGAAAATAAGCAGAGTGTGTGCGTTCCTTAGCAAACAAATCCGATGAAAAGGGTAAAAGCCCCAGTACCTGGCTCAAAGATGGCAGCCACCACATCCCTGAGTGTGCCAGCTCTCCACAGCTCTGGCAGGAACCGTGCCAGGTTCCTGAAAGGACCATGCCTGTTCCCAGTCTCCCCTTCCAGAGCTGTGGCCTGTATTGTTTCCCTGGACCACTTACCTTTCTAGTATACCGATGTTTAGGGCTTTCACTCCATTTGATTTGGTTGTGTCAGCCATAATGTGAATCTACCCAGTGACTCCTTGGGAGAAACCTGGCTATCTTCTTCCATGAGTTTACAGCTTGGAAAAACACATGGGAGCTTGATTTTCACCAATTTCACATGGGATAGCTAGAGTGGAAAATGAGCATGAAGACAGCATTTATTATTCTTTTATTGGGTGTTCACTTTAGAAGTGGCTCTAAAGAAATCACTTCTGTAAGTGTATAAACTCAAGCCTCCTCCCATGGACCAAATGGCTCCTGTGGTCTTCTATACATCCTTTTTACATAGGGGTGCTAGAGCTATAGAGAGAGAGGGGTTCCCATGTGTCAGCATTGCTTGCATTCCCAGATGCATTCTGTAAGGGGTGAACTGTTAGGGGCTTAGCTTATTCTGGTGGGAGGGTATTGCCTACTCTCTCACATCCATTCTCCCTGCCCCCAATTGTAGCTGACCCTCGACTGGATTTCCGAGGCTGTAAATGACAGGTGAGGAGATTGTCCATTTTTTTCTTGTGGAGCACTGGTGGATTCAAACCCCCAGAGAGGTGCGGCCTTTGGGTTAGGAGTACAACTCCCTGCGGATGCCAGAGTGTTACCTACACTGGAGCTGAATAAGAGCCAGTGGACCGGGCCCTGGCTTTCTGTTAATTCCTTGTATTTCCCACAGTTCCACAGCATTCTTCCCTCTCTGCCAATTCCTTTCCTCAAGTTGAAGTCATTCATTTAGCAAACTGAACGACACCAGAGGAGTGGTCTTGGATTAAAGTGTTCATCCAGCCTCCAAGCCATCTCCAGGCCATTCAAAGCTGAAACTACATCGGACACTTTGGCATTTTCAGCAGAGAAGTTCCCGGGTGGTCACCGAGCAGATGCTTGGATGGCTGTGGGGCTTGGCCCTTCCAGGGCTCTGGCCTGTGTGGGGAAGGCCTACTCTCTGACCTTGCCTGGTTAGACACACTCCCCAAACTTCAGCTGAACTGGCTGGGTTGTAAAAACTGCTTCACTGCTTAGTCCTTCATTAAGGCTCTAAATATTCAAGTCCTTAAAAATGTTAGATGTGTGACTAATAATACCATTACTCTTAATGAAAATATTTACTTGTGTTTAAACTCCTGCAGAGCCTTTCTGAAACTGGGTCATCACTGGTCAGTAATATGTTTGTGAACAACCTCCTCAGGGCTCAGCTTAGAGGTAGATCTTCCCGTGGCTTAGAAGTATCAGATGAGGTGAACTCTACCCTCTGGGAGCACTCCCATTGAAAGCAATTAGGGAACAATTTCCTTCCAGATCAGAAGTGTCCTGGGGGGGTGCACTTTATTTTCTCAGGGTGGTGGTTACAACTCTGGCACAGGTCACCCCTCTGAGGTGGCTGGGGTTACTGCTGGAGAATTCTCTGGTACCCAGAATGGATTGAATGGCCATTTGGGAGGAGGAGGTGGTGGCAAATATGCAGTCTCATCTTTCATTACTTTCCTTGTCTTCCCTTCATTCTGTGTCCATAAACATTGGTACCCTTCAGGAAAAGGTAGCTCCTTACCCACAAAGTAGAAATGAACCTTGGTGCCTGTCATTCAGCCTTGGGAGTTTCATTCCTCTGAGTCTTGTTGAAGGCTTTTCCAATTCCAACTTGGAGTCCCCTTTTTAAATTATATCCACCCCTTGGGAGAGGCCATACTCTTAACAATTCATCACCAAACAGAAGCTTTAATTAACAAGAATTAATTAAGTCAACTGAGAGAAAAACTGGGATCCAGGTAGGTACTTGGGGACAAGAATGTCCAAAGGGAGTAACTTAGTTGCCTCGCAGAAGGGAAGCCAGAACTGCAAGAGGAACTTTCATACACGTCACTTGCTGCCAGCAAGTGCTGTTCAGTCACCTCATTGCTGACCCTGGAGCCACCTGGGTGGTCCTGCTGTGTGGGGCCCATGGTCAGGGTACAGTGTGAGCCGGTGCTCTCGCAGGGGACTTTGAGCCAGAGGTGAAGTTTGAGCTGAGTTGAAAAGATTGGGTTTTTTCCTCTTTTTTTAAAAGTATTGCCACCCGAGCACATATATTCACACCCATGTTTATCGCGGCTTTGTTCACTAAAGCAAGGAGTTGGAAACAACGTAAGTGCCCATCAACAAACAAATGGATAGAGAAGCTGTGGTATATTCACACAATGGAATACTACGCTGCATTGAAAATTAAGGAACTCATGCAATGTTATTAAAAATGGGTGACCGACCATGGAGGACATTATGCTGAGTGCAGTATCTCAGTCACAAAAGGACAAATACTGCATAGTGTCACTGTTGTAAAAAAGGACTGATGTTGGGGTTGGGGAGAAACTGAGAAAGATGGGATAAATAATGTAAACTGCATTGAAACAGATAGGGGAGAAAACTGTTTAAAAGGAATATGTAATTAGATGTTACTGTCATGACAAGAGTCCAGAGTAAAGGCTGCATAGTGGAGTGGACTTGGGGGGAGGGATTGTAAAACCATGGGGGAACTTTTACTTTTCAAGAGAAGAGTGCACTGGGAGGGGGGAAGGGTGGGCAGGAAGAAAATTCCAACAATGAATAGATGGAAATTTAAAAAAAGTGTGTATGTATGTACATACACATATGTGTATGCATATGTAACATACACACTCACTTTGCTGTTGCTGTTAGGTGCCATTGAGTCAAGTATGCCCATAGTGACCCTATGAAAAATAGATCTGAACCCTGTCCTGTCCTGTACTGTTCTCACACCTCCTGACACATCAGAGCCCATTGCAGCAGTCACTGTGTCAGTTCACCTGGTCGATGGTCTTTTCTTCTCTGACCCTCCACCCTTCCCAGCATCTTGTCCCACTCCTAGGAATACCCCCTCCTTGCAACATGCTAGAGTATGTGAGAGGAAGCCAAAGAGCACTCTGGGTGCACCCTCTCCAAGACATATTTGTTCTTTTGGCAGCCCATGGGATGTTCAGCGCTCTTCTCCAACAGCACAGCTCAGAGGCATCAATTCTTCTTTTGTCGTTCTTTTTCATCGTCCAGCTCTCAGATGTGTAGCAAGTGATCGGAGAGATGATGACCTGAATCAGACGCACCTTAGTCCTCAAACTGACACTTAATCCTCAAGGATTTGGAGAGGTCTCTAACAGCTGACTTTCCCAGTGCAATGTCTCCTGATATCCTGACTGCTGGTAACAAGAGTGTTAATTGTGGATCCAAGTAAGATGAAGTTGTTGTCAGTTTCAGTCTTTTCTCCATCTGTCATGATGTTGCCTATCGGTCCAGTGATAAGAATTTTCTTGTTTTCTTGACAATGAATTACAATCCATATTGAAGGCCTGTATTCTTTGATCTTCTGCAACAAGTGCTTCAAGTTCTTCTCACTTTGAGTAAGCAAGGTTATGTTATCTGCATAACACAGGTTATTAATGAGTCTCCTTCTGATCCTGTTCCTCTTCATAGAGTCCACCTTTTCAGACAGTTTGCTCAGCATACAGATTGAGTAGGTATGGGGATAGATGATAATTCTGATGCACTCCCTGCTTAATTTTAAACTATGCATTATTTTCCTGGTCATACAACAGCCCCCTGGTCTAGGTATAAGTTTCATGTGAGTATAATTAAGTGCTCTAGGATTCCCATTCTTCTCAATGTTAGCCATATGTTAATGTTAATAAAGCCAATGTTAGACCTGTTAATAGAACTATTTTTCAAATATATGGTCCTACAAAGAGGAAGAAATTGTAGTCTGAAACTGACCAAACATGGAATCAAGATGTGCCAATAATTAGTGACTGGAATGCAAGAATTGAAAACAGTGAATATTAGATGGAAAATACGGGCTTGGTAACAAAAATTAGGCTTGAAATAGAATGATCAAATTTTGTATTTTCAATTTATTCATTGCAAATACCTTTTTCAAAAAATGCCAGCGGTGCCTTTACACATGGCCCTCACCTAATGGGCTGCATTGGAATCAGACTGACTACATTTGTGGAAGGAATCATTGCAGAAGCTCAATACTGGGAGTCAAAACGAGGTCAGGGGTGAACTGTGGGTCACACTTGTGTGCAAGTTCAAATTGAGGCTAAAGAAAATTAAAATAAGTCTGTGAGAACCAAGATATGATCTTGAATCTATTCCATCTGAATTTCAAAACAATTTTAAGAATAGATTTGGAAGCATTGAACACCAATAATCAAAGACCAGATGAGTTATGGGATGATATCAAGGATGTCATCTGCAAAGCGAGCCAAAGGTCGTTACAAATCCCCGAAAATAGATGTCAGAAGAGACTCTAAAAAGTGCACTAGGAGGGAAAACATGCTAAAGTAAAAGAGCTGTACAGAAGATTTAAAGGACAACCCGAGAAGACAAAGTATTATAATGGAATGTGCAGAGAGCTGCAGTTGGAGGATAAAAAGGGAAGAACTTGCTGTGCGTTACTCAAGCTGAGAGAACTGAAAAACAAATTTAGCCTTGAGTTGCAATATTGGTAATGAAGGAGAAGTGGGAGCTGCATTGAAGGCATTTGCAAAAAATAAGGCCAGAGGAATCGATGGGATACCAATTAACAGATGCAGTCCTGGTGCTCACCAGACCTTGTCAGGAAATTTGGAGGACAGCTCTCACACTTTAAGGAAATTTGAACATTCCAGAGGAAAAGAAATACCTTGCAGTTCTACCAAATGCTAGATGACAGAGCTGTTCAGGCTTTCAGCATTATTTCTGAGCATCACTACTCTGCCCTACGTCTTGTAGCCTTTCTTCTCTGAGAGAGTTGTTGTGGCAGTTCTTTGTTACCTGCTCCATGTCCTGGCTCTGTGTTTGCTGAGTGTCTGTTATTCTTGGGTCCCCAGAGTTGGAAGCAACGTGGCTGCACCTAAAAGCAACAGCGTGCTTGCCTCCTACTGCCTTATGCTTACGAGCTCTGGCCTGTGCTCTGTGAACGCACCAAGCATTCTCCTGCTTCCAGGTCTTCCAGCTTTCTCTGGCCTTTGCCTAGAACCTCTTGATTCTCACATTCACAAAGTTTGCTCCCTCACATACTTCAAAAATTGAGAATATAGGGAGCTCTGGTGGCCTAGAGGCAAGAAACTGATGCGATCTTAAAGGCACACTGTTCAAATCCAGCAGATGCTCTGCTGGAGAAGGAGAGGCAATTACCTCCTGTGCTGGTTGACAAGAAAAAAATTAGAGAATATAGCCTTTGAAATTACCAATTTCAGATGAGGAACCCTACGTGAGAAAAGCTGACATTTTATGGATTTGCTTGCCTGTCTGTGTCCTTCCATTGGAACACCAGCTCCCTGTGGTCATCTGTTCACAGGAGTGTCTATCATGATTGAATAAGGCTTGGCACACAGTGTTACACTAGTGGATGAACTTGAGTGTGCACACATGTGTGTCATGTGTGTGATATGGGAATAGGGTGGGAAGGGGCAGTGTGACTCAAACCTGAGAGAGAAGACCCCGTGTGTGGCTGGGGGAGGAGAGAGGGTGCTCTGGCAGGAATGGAGGGGCACAGATTACAGGGAGTGATGGGTAGCTGGGTTGAAATTGTGTCTCGTCTCTTTAAGTCTCTGTAGTCTCATCTTTTTTGATGGTGATGCTGAGGTAGAAGGAAGTAAGTTGCTACTTTGGGGCTGAAATGTAAAATTAATAGACCTAAGTTAGAGGCTCAATGTCAAGAAGACAAAGATTCTCACCACTGGATCAATCTGTAGCATCAGGATGGATGGCGAAGAGATTGAGATTGTTAACAGCTTCAGTTTGCTCGGCTCCACGGTCAACATTCTTGGCACCAGCAGCCAGGAAATAAAAAAACGTATTGCGATGAGAAAGTCTGCAGTTAGGGACCTCTCTAAAGTACTCAAGAGCAACGGTGTCTCTCTGGAGACTAAGGTGTGCTTGATACAGGCCATGGTCTTTGCAATCACTTGTTATGCATCAGAGAGTTGGACAATGACTAGGGAGGATAGAAGGAGAATTGACGCCTTTGAGCTGTGGTGCTGGAGAAGAGTATTGAATGTTCCATGGACTGCCAAGAAAACAAACAGATCCATCCTGGAGAGGGTTAAACCAGGCTGCTCCTTGGAGGCAAGGATTCTGGGGCTTCGTCTGACATACTTTGGACATGTTGTAAGGAGAGACAGGTCTTTAGAGAGGGACATCATGCTGGGTAGAGTGGAAGGACAGCGCAGGAGGGGAAGACCCTCTATGAGGTGGATTGATTCAGTGACTGGGGTACTCGGGATGGGTGTGTCAGAGGCAATGAGATTGGCACAGGATAGAGCACGGTTTAGGGCTGTTGTACATAGGGTCGCTATGAGTCGCAAACGACTCGATGGCACATAACAACAACAACAACAAACAAGTTAGTCTCGTTCTTGATTCCCAAAAATCTAGCTTAGGGGTTGGCCCTAGGGAACTCTGGTGGCAAGAAGCTAAGCTGTGCTGCAATCCTGAAGGCACGCAGTTCAAATCTACCAGATGTTCTGCTGGAAAAGGTGGGGCAGTCTCCTCATGTGTCAGTTGGATCTGACTCAATGGCACACAGCAAGGTAGGCGGGGGTGGGGGAATAAAGAAAAAAGTTTAGGGGTTGGCCCTGATACGGTAGGCTGTAGCAAATGATTTTAACTAGCGATTAACTGATGAGGGTGATATTCTGTCTGAGAGGATGACTATGCAGAGAGATACCAGAGGTGGTGGGGAGAGGAGTTAACAGGATACGGGCCAGCAGCCTGGACTGGAAAAGGTAAACTCGGTGAGACTTGGTAACGGCAGGATGTCCCTAAGGGATGAGCGGCTCCCTGGTTGGTAGAGTTTACAGGTTTTGTCAGTGGCTTCAGTTGGTTTTGGGCAGCAGGTAGGGTGGCAGTTGGAGATGTGGAAAGGAAGGTTGCTCCTCATGTTTTAATGACGTTTACCGGGTTAATGGGTCATTTGGAAAGCAGGTTAGTAATATCTTGCACTGGCCTGCATCTTGGCGGCCTAACCCCAGAAGGAGCCTGTTCGTTCTGAGGGGCTGAAAATGGTGCCTGGTCTGGATGTAGCTACCAGCGGTCTCTGTCTTGAACCTACACATACACCCGAGTGCTGTCTGAAATCCATTTGTTTGATCACCTTCTTTCAAAATAATTTTCTGTCTCTAGAGTTTTATCTATTTCTCAGAACAAATTGTCTTTGACTCACAGACCCATGTTTGAGTTGAATTAATTGACTGGAAAGACTTAATTCCAAACAGTTTCTGTTTCATTAGGCTTCTAGCTTGCTTTTAAAAGGCTTTTGCCAAGATGCAATCAGTGGAGAAGTGATTTTGGTATAATCAGCTTCTTCCTGATCTTTTGGTACAGGGTCAGGTTTTGAGCTTGGCGCTTTACATGTATTCATTGATTCCAAGAATAAATATTGGCGTGCCTGCTATGTATGCGCCACATGCTTTTCTAGGCACTGGGAATGCGGCAGGGACAAAATAAACATGGATCTGATCTACAGAACTCCTGTTTTTTGCTATGTGTAGGTTGCAGACAATGTTGGGCTCTTTTGTGCCACTGAATGGATTTGGAGGCAGGTTGATCCTACAGAACAGGTAGAACTGCCCCCTTGGGTTTTGCAGGCTGGGTTTTTTCCTCTTATAGCACCACTGTTTCAGTTAAAAGCTGAGCCATTGTGCTATGACAGTTCCTTTTACAGATAGTCGAAACTCAATTCCAGTGAGTTGGAACCGATTTGTAGCGGACATGCCAGTGGTCTTTCAGAGGCTGTCAGTCACACAGGAGGAGATTGCCCACCTTTCTTCCTCCCAAGTCACTGGGAGAGTTGAACTGTAGAGTCATGGCCTTTGGGTGAGCAGCACAATTCCCTACCCATCAGGCCACCAGAGCTCCCTTTACAAGAGTAAAAATACAAAGAATGAGAGCTAGTGAAAAGTATTGTGGAGAAAAATAACACAGAGCTGGAAGGGAGGGAGTTTGGGTGGAGAGGCAGATTTTCTATTTTAAATAGAGAAGTCACCTTGATCAAAGAGATCTGGGCAGAGATCTGAAGGAGGTGAGAGCTGTTCGGGTGCCTGAGGAAGGAGACACCCTGGTGAAGAGAAAAGGACCAAATCCTTAAGGTCAGAGCCGACTTGGTGATGTGTGGTAAAGCGGAGAGCAGCAGGTGAGTTCAGAGAAGTAAGGGAGAGGAGGCTGATGCTGCCGAGGCACAATGGGATCACACATTCCTTCTGGAAGGGTCACCTAGTTGGCTGGTGATTCAGGGGCATTGCATCACTGAGCTGAGAGTGACGTGGGATCTGGATCACCTGGGAGCCTTTCCCAGGCCCAGTGCTGGGGCCCCCAGGATTCCAGCATGAGCCCGCACAGGTGTGACTTCCAGGCCCCTGAGCCCATCCAGGTGTGACTTCCAGGCCCGTGAGTGGACACACAGGTGTGATTTCCAGGCCCGTGAGTGGATGCACAGGTGTGACTTCCAGTCCCAGTGCTATTGTGCTTTAACATTCCTGTGCAGGGAACTGTTACAGCCGCATGCTACTGGGCCCACCCCAGACCTTCTGAGTCACAGTCTCAGGGTGGGGTTCAGAAGTCTGCATTTTTAATAAGGTTTTTGGGTTAGTTTTGAAGCCAGTAGGTTCTGGATCACACCTTGGCCTAAGCCAGTGGTTTTTCAACTCCAGACTGACATTATTTTTAAAATGCCTGGTCCTGTTCTCAGATATTTTGATTTGATTGGTCTGAGGTGGGACTGGGAATTGATGTTTTTAAAAGTTCCCCAGGTGTTGTAATGTCCACCAGGGTTGAAAATCATTAGTCTGACAGTTAAATATGCTTTATACTTGGTGTTTGATTGAGAGATTTTAATTAGATAAGGAGACTGCAGTCCCTTGGAAATGCTGGCTGAAGTGGGTTCCTATGACCTTGCTAAGACAAAGAAAGACTCTTCTGTTTACGTGCTTGATCTCATTTGATCACTTCATTGCTTTGGGTCTCAGTTTCTTTGGTCATAGAGTGTGTTTCATGTAATAGTTTTCCAGTGTCTCTTCTGCTCTAGCATTCCATCATTGCTGGTGTGGAAGAACCTCTAATCTAGAAGAACCTCTAATCTAGAGCAGTGTTTTCTAAGTTTGGTCTTACAGCACTCTAAGATGTGTCGAAATTTTGGCAAGGGTGTTGGTAAATGTCTCAATACAAAATTGAAAAAAAAAAAAAGTATGTCATATAGAGTAGCACCTTGGGAAGGTACGGAATTGTGAAATGCGAACTCTGACCTCCTGCTTCAGACTTCCCGAGTGTAAGGGAAACTTGGTATTTGGAGGCAGTGCTAATCCTGGATCTGTACTCACTGCTGGTTTCCATTTGAAGCAGGAATTGTGCTTTACAAACGATAAAGCTGATGGAAAGACAAATATGAATATGTGGGACAGGTGACCTGGGAGAAGCAGACGATATCAAATAATGAAGGCTGATGGTCAAGTTTCTCAGCCTCTTTCTGCTGCCAGACTTATTGCACAGGGGAGACGCTGCATAACTGAATGAAGCCTGGTGGCTGGGTGAACTAAGGTTAACCTAGAATAAGTAATTGGGTACATACACCAGAGGACTGATTGACTACTGGCCAGCAGACCTCTGCCCTTTTCGATTGCCCCCCCCAGCCTCTGACTTTTGTCCTTATTTGGGCAGTATGATGTTTGCTTGTTAGTTTTTGAAATGTGAAGGTTGAAAGTGAGTAAAGGGAAAACTTGGAAAGATTTTTTTTCTTCTCTGTACACTTGGGATAATGGGTATTGGAAAGCATGAAGTGGCTGGAAACTGGGTGGTGGCAGGGGGACTGGGTGGGCTGGGGAACCTTTCTTTTTCTTCAGAATTTACCCATTAATATTGCTTATGACTGTTTAAAATCCTGAGTAAGTGCTGGTGTGCTTGAGTTAAGACCAAAAAGAAGTCAAGTGAAGAAATTCAGGATTAGCATGAGAATGGGCAGAATTAGAAATTCCAGGCATAACGTTTTTTATTTCACTTTATAGGTACACCTACCTGAGGGTCTGTTACTCTATGTTTTTCCATTTTTGAGTAGTTAAATCCAAATCTCTAGAGAAAGTGGCCAAGCTCTAGTAGTTGGAAAGTCCCCAAGGTGATTCTAGGGTCCAGCTGCAGGTGACAACCCTCATCATTTGAACAGATGGCTTTCTTCTTCTTTTATTCACTTTTCATCACCTGCCCAGGGCTTGTGCCTTGCAGCTGCTCTCCAGCCTGTGACTTTCCCCCAAGTTGCCTCCCCCTACCTCCCACTATGTATTCCCACTCCCTGACCCTCAGCTTCAGCAGGCCCTTTGGGCACTGGAAGATGAATTATGTGGGTGGTGGAAAGGCTTCATTTACCTTGACCCTGTTTCCTCTGCGTGCTTCCACCAGGATTCGGCAATCTGCTAGGGCAGTCGGCAATGTTTTGAGGTAAAGCTACTGAGGTTAGTTAACACATGTGTTTGCTAAGTGCCAGACATTGTTGAAAGAGTTTTACAAATATAAGAAGTCCTCAGTTTATGAATGTCTGCTACAGACAGCTCATTCTAGCCCTTTAATGTTATGTATGTCTTCCCTTTGAAATGGAATCTCTACTCACAGCAGATTCTTCAGATCACCTTCACTTACTGCATGTGCAGTTTTAAAAACCATTGAAAAGACTTCAGGCCAGATAAGAACCATGTGAATTGGTTCCAATTCACTGACAAATCAGACTTAAAGGCACACTTAAGGGTAGATCTCATTTGTAATCTGAGGTCTCCCGGTGTTAATTCACATTATATAACAGTCTCATTTTACATATAAGAGCAATTGACATGCACACCCGTGTTTATCGTGGATTTGTTCACAATAGCAAGGAGTTGGAAACAACCTAAGTGCCCAACAACAAACGAATGGCTAGAGAAGCTGTGGTATATTCACACAATGGAATACTAC
>NW_006399791.1:5915198-5936696 GCF_000299155.1 Elephantulus edwardii | reverse complement strand
CTCCCCAGTTTGCTCCTCTCTTTGAAAAGGAAAAGAAAATTTTTTTTCTTTGGTATACACCCCTCCCACCACCCCAGGTATGCTTCACTACACATCCTTGTTTGGAGAACCTTCCCCAAGATATGATATTAAATCTGATCTGAGTTGCCCTTCAAGTGCTATGAGTTAGGCACAAATGATTCTTTTCGTATTTAATAGGACCCACTGCGTCTGCTGGCTAAGGGCCCAGCCTCTACTGTGTTGAAGCGTACACATGCAGTGAACATGTGATAAATGTCAGTGTCCTTCTCAACTCTTAACAGTTCAAGTCCAGTCTTGTTCCATTTCCATACACTTTTTTTACTTTCTTCCTCTTGCCCTGGACTTTTTTGAAGCATGTCTCAGATACCATGTCATTTTATCTGTAAACATGTCTCCAAAAGATAAGAACTCTTAATATCCCATTTTAGCTTGAAAGGTTCAAAGGAACGTTCTTTTGCACACAGTTCCTTACCATTTCCTTGAGTCGCCGGGTGCATTTAGAGGACTTATGTGTGGACAGCTGGCTATGATCCATTGTGATGATGCGATGTTGGTGAGAGCCAGCTTTAGCTGGGCCATGGCTTTTCTGCAGAACACTGACCGCCCTTAGGTGAGCCACAACACAGGAAGCCTCCCAGAATTCTGACAGGATGAGAAAGAGAGAAGAGGAAGGAAGAATACAAATGAGTGAGAGACAAAGTAAGAGGGAGGTGGAGAAAGGAATAGGGAGAGAGGGATGAGTTTGTGATTGTGAGAGAGAAGGAAAGTGAAGAGCAGAATGTCTGGGAGAGAAGCTCAGCTCACCCCTTGACTTAGTACCTTCCAAAGTTCTTTGAAAAGGAGCCCTGGTGGTACAATGGTTAAAATGAGCCCTGGTCATACAATGGTTAAAGCACATGCCTCCTAAGTGAAAGGTCAGAGGTTCTACCAGTGATTCTGTCTGAGAAGAGACCTGGCGATGGCACTCCTCTCATGAGCTAAGGGAGCCACCACCGAGCAGTAGCAGGCTCTGTTGGGAAAAGTGTAGGCTCAGAGAGAGAGAGAGACCCTCACCAGGAGGGCTTGGCACAGTGACCCTAATAATGGGCTTGAGCACGTCCAAGATCATGAGGATGACGCAAGGTAGAAGACACACTTCAGATCTGTTGTTCATAGAGTCACTTTGGGTCGTAGTCAACTCTGGCACTTACCAGCAATATGTTCTTCTGTACCTTTCAATTTTGTCACCTTTGGGACTGTAGATTGGTTGGTAGATGAGACTAAACTGGCTGTGTCCCAGAGAGCCCAGATCCTTGGATAGCAGAGAAGGGGAGGGAATCGTTCTGTGAGTGGTTCTTTCTCTTCCCTGGGACCTTTTGTTCGTGGGGTAGCGGCTTGATTCCCACAAGATATGAGGCCTCTGGCTGCTTGCTTAAATTTAGGAGTCTCTGTTATGGCACTGAGTTTGTGTTTGGGGTATTACCAGAGATGACATTTTGCAAAATTCATTGGGAGTGGTTCTTCCAGAATGTGTAAACAAGAGCAGTGTGTATTCTCAGATCTCTGGGTCATTTTCTTCTCTAACAAGTGTGGTGGTGTTAGTTGCTGTTGAGTCAAAAATGACTCATAACAACCCTATAAGCAACACATCTGAAACCTGTCCTGTCCAGTGCTATCCTCGTAATTTCTGACATACTTGAGCCCATTGCTACAGTCACCACATCAGTCCATCCCATTGAGGGTCTTCTTGTCTTTTGCTGAGCCTCCACCTTTCCAAGTATGAAGTACCTCTCCAAGGAATAGCTTCTCCTAGAAACATGCCCAAAGTATGTGAGACAAAGCTTTGCCATCTTGGCTTCCAAAGGAACACTCTGGCCGTACTTTCTCCAACACATATATGTTTATTCTTTTGGCAGTCCATGGGATACCCGGTACTGTTCTTCAACATTACAATTCAACGGCATCAGTTTTTCCTGTCATCCTTACTCATGGTTCAGCTCTCAGATGCATAGCAAGTGATGGAAAAGACTATGGCCTGAATCAGACACACTTTAAACTGACATCACTGCTTCTCAGTATTTTGGAGAAGTCCCTGACAGCAGACTTGCCCAGTGGAATGTCTCCTGAGCTCCTAACTGCTGGTACCAAGGGTCTTGATTGTGGATCCAGTTAGTAATGGTCTATTTGTAAATAATGCAAAGTAAATAAGGTACTAGTTACAGTGCATCAGTTTGCATTAGTTGCCTCTGTTGTTATTATGTGCCATCCAGTTGCCTGCAACTTTGAACTTGCCCTGTCCTGAGCCAGTATCACTGATTCTGACACACCTAATTCCACTGCCCCAGTTTAATCCATCTCTTCCTGGGTCTTTGTCTCCTGTGCTGTCCTTCCACCCTTCTGAGCATGATATCCTTCTCCAAGGACTGGATCCTCCTGGCGATGTGCCCAAAGTATGTGAGACAGAGCTTCAAAATCCTTGCCTTCAAGGAGAAACTTGATTTCATTCTCTCCAAGACAGAACTGTTTGTTCTGTTGGTGGTCCATGGTATGTTCAGTACTCTTCCTCAGCACCACAACTCAAAGGCATCAATTCTTCTTTCATCCTTAGTCATTGTCCAGCTTTCTGATGCATTGCTTGTAATTTCAAAGATCATGGCCTGGATCAGGCACATCTTAGTCTTAGACTGACATCATTGTTCCTCAGCATTCTGGAGAAGTCCTTGAAAGCAGAATTCTCTAATCCAGTTTGTCTTTTGATTTCCTGACTACTGGTGCCAAAAGTGTTGTTTGTGGAGCCTAGCAAGCTGATGAGAATCTTTGTCTTCTTGGAGTTTAGCTTTAATCCATATTGAAGACCTTGAAGGTACATGACCTTCTGCAGCAAAAGCTTCAGGTCTGTCTCGGTTTCAGCAAGCAGAGTTGTATCATCAGCATAGTGCTGGCTGTTGACAAGTCATCTTCTAATCCAGGTGCCACACTCCTCTTCATAAAGTCCAGCCTCTTGAATGATCTGTCCTGCATACAGATTGAAAAGGTATGGAGACGACACATTCCTGATGCACTTCTTTCCTAATTTTGAACCATTCAGTGTTTCCTTGCTCTGTTCTGGTCTAAGTACAGGTTTCTTAATGCACTCAAGCATTCTGGGATTCCTATTCTTCTCAAGGTTAGCCACAATTTTGTTGTGATTTACACAGTCAAATGCCTTTGCATAGTCAGTAAAACATAGGCATTCCTCTGGTACTTTTTGCTTTCAGCCAAAGTCTGTCTGACATTGGTAATAATGCCATGATTTCTTCTAAATCCAGCTTTGTATTTCTGGTAGTTCTCCATTAATGTATTTACTGTTCCAGTTGTTTTTTTAATTATTTTCAGCAGAATTTTGCTTTCGTGTGATATTAGCGATACTGTTCTAGAGTTTCCACACCCTGTTGGATCACCTTTTTCTAAAAAAAATTTTTATTATTATTAATTTTAATGAAAATTTACAGAGACTTTGGATTTCCATTCATTCATTGTTGCACTTTTCCCTCTGCCCACCCCTCCCCCCAGTACACTCTTCTCTTTGAAATGTAAAAGTTCCCCCATGGTTTTATAATCCCTCCCTCTAGGTCCATCACATTATGCAGCCTTTGTTTTGTACTCCTATCATTACAATAATACCTAATCACATATCCCTTTTAAACAGTTTTCTCCCTCACCTGTTTCAAAGCAGTAAACATAATTTATCCCATCTTTCTCAGTCTCCCCCTAACCCCGATGTCAGTCCTGTTTTACAACAGTGGCACCATGTAGTATTTGTCCTTTTGTGACTGAGATACTTCACTCAGCATAATGTCCTCCAGGGTCACCCATTTTGAATAATATTGCATGAGTTCCTTGTTTTTCAATGCGACATCGTATTCCATTGTGTGACTATACCCCAGCTTTTCTATCCATTTGTTTGTTGATGGGCACTTAGGTTGTTTCCAACTCCTTGCGTTAGTGAACAAAGCTGTGATAAACATGGGTGTTCATGGATCACCTTTTTGTTTTATTGTTTTAGCATTATATACCTACATAATTTCAACTCCAGTTTTGTCCTCTTTCCTATTTTCCTTTGTTCATAATAAAGCTTTATTGAGATGCAATTCACTTGCCATCCTGTTGGTCCATTTAAAGTATATTTGTTTTGCTTGCATACTTGTATTACCCTCTGCTTAAGGCTCAGGACTGTGCTATGCTTTCTTTTCCCTATTGGTCTGAGTTAGCCTTCCCTCTCTGCTAGTGTCACACTGATCCCCTCCTCATGACTGATGACCTTGTTGTGGGGACATTGACCAGTAGGCATTTTCCACTGATAAAATATTTAGCTTCGTCAGGCCTTGCAGGAGCCCAGGATCATAAGCAAGCACCACTTTAGGTAGACCCCTTCCTACTGGTGAGGTCTCACTACTTCTTAAGATCTTTCTGTAATAGAAGAATTTAAAGCCAAACAAAAATTAAGTTGTAAATGTGCCAGTTGCCTGACTGGTAAGAAAATTGTTTGGAAATCTCTGACTTTCTTTGAACTATGTTAATTCTGGAAAGATCAGCTTGTCAATATGTTTCACCTTTCTAATGGTGGATTACCTTCTAGTAAACACTCCGGAACTTCTAAACACAATAAGCATGTAATTATATAATATGTTAAGAAAACCTCAACAAGTCAAACTCGCCGCCAGACGTGGGCCTAGCAACTCCTAGTTACCCAGCTTAAGGTTCCTGAGACTAAGTCTTTGTAGGAGGAGACTGCTCACTTTTCACTTAAGGAGTGACTGGTGGGTTTGAACTTTTAGATTAACAGCCAGTCCCTTGTGCACTTTATTGTCATGGACAATAAAGAAATGGACAGTTATATAACAAGTGGTGATAAACGCAGTGAAGAAAAAGTAAAGGGATAAAGACTGAAGGCCAGTCTAGGGATTGATAGTTTATATGGTGCAGTCATAGAAAGCTCCTGACAAAAGTGACATTTGAGAAAAGGCCTGAAGGGCATGAGATATGAGCCATGCAGAGACTTCACAGAGACCTGGGCAAAGAACATTCCAAGCAGAGGGAATCATAAATGCAGGAGAAAGGAAGGAGCTTTCCAAACATGCTTGATATTCGAGGGTCAACTGTGTTTTATGTGAAATTTCAACTGTCCAGAAGGTTGATGCATCTAACCCACAATTGTTCAGAGTCACCCGCACTGAATTTGTTGTTGCTGTTCCCACTCCAGCAAGTTTTCAGAGGCAGTTAAGTGTATGGAAGGAGATTGCCTGGCTTTCTCCTGCAGAGCAGCTGGTGTAGTCGAACCACATGCCTTTCCAATTGCAGTGCAGCTTCATACCTCTAGGCCACTGAAGCTTCCTGTATTGAGTTTAGGATGCTGTATTTGAGATCCTAGGAGCCCTGAAATTAAACACAATGATTAAGTACTTGATTGCCAACCAAAAGGTCAATAGTTTGAACCCAACAGTGGCTCCAGAGGGGAAAAGACCTGGCAATATGATCTTACAAAGATTCACAGCCTAGGAATTTCTGTGGGGAGAGTTCTACTCTGTCATGTAGGTCACTGTGAGATTGAGCTTGAAGTCAAAGATCTAATTTTTTTGAATCTACAGTTAATACCTGTGAGAGTAGCAGTCAAAATAGCAAATGATGTGTTGCATTGGGCAAATCTACTCCCAAGGACCTCTTAAAGTCCTAAAGAGCAAGTATATCAGTTTAAGGACTAGGGTGTGCTTGACCCGAACCATGATCTCTTCAGCTGCTTTGTGTGCATGTTAAAGAAGAACTGAAGGCTTTGCACTGAGGCATTGGCAAAGAATAAGATGTGGGCTGCCAAAAGAACACACACATCTGTTTTGGAAGAAGTGTAGCTAGAGTGCTCCTTAAAAGCAGCGATGGCCAGACTTCATCCCACATACGTGGACATGAGAGGCCATTCCTTGGCAAAGAATATCGTGCTTGGGAAAGTAGAGGATCATTGAAACCGGCAAGTCCTTGATGAGATACAGTGACCGGGAACAGTTGGTTTAAGCATCTCAGGGATGTGAGACTGGCACAGAATCAGGTGGTTTCCTTCTATCCTACCCCAGGTTTCTGAGTTGGAGACAACTTGATGCCACCTGACGAGTCACAGTTAACTCAATGACAAGCCACAACAATGTTTGACATCAAGTGGAGATACAAAACGAAAGTTGAGGGGATACTCATTAAATGACTTGTCAAGTGCCTAGTCAGAGGCTTGTACAGTAATAGGAGAGGGGATGTGCATGTTGAAACAATGATGGTAAAGGTACACAGTTACTCCATGCTGAGAAGCAAAAAGTAGAACAGAGGGGCTAAGATTACTTCTGATGCGTGTGGTCAGAGGAAACCCCTCTCCTTTCCTTGCCTCTAGGATGTGCCCTTGGTGAGCCTTCAGTGGCCTGTGGACATTGGCTGCCATATGTCATTGGGTGCAGTAAGGAGGGGGGTTTCAAGAGTAGGGCCTGGTCCTTCATCTCTGTGTCCTTCATACCAGTTATAATTCTTGTCATTTAGTAAAAATTTCATAGCCAAATGGCTGATTTTGAGCTGCAGTATCAAATGAAGAGGTTAGAGTTGAACACCACACTAGCTTCTGTTGAGAATTTTTAAAATAAAGTGCAGATGCCAGAGACCCATCAAAGACGTATTTCATCAGAGACTCATACACCCACTGTTGGGCCGAGAAATCTCTGTTTTAAAGTTACCCCCCCCCCCCCCCGTTACTCTTTTACAGTTGGTCCAGAAGTGGTCTGCAGACAGGTGTTTGGAAGCCACCGGACCTGATCATTTCTGAGGTCCCCATCAACTCTAACATTCTGTAAGTCTGGGTGGAATGCTTGGGAATCTTGGTCAGGGCGAAAGAACATGGAGAAGAGCAGAGGAACTTGCTCTGAGGGAAGGACGCCATGGACAGTGCACTCAGGGACAGCTGTGCCAGCCAGGGGTTTGGAGAGAGAGGAGGAATGTTCTGGATGGAGTGCTAGCAGTGACAGTCCACCTGCCATTGGGAGCCACAGGTGTTTGACCCTGTGAATAGAAATGAGAGAAGTGACCCCAACTTTGAGAAGCTCACAGTCTTGTAGGGGAGACTAGTGAAGGAACTCATAGCTCTAGACCATTGTGGGAAGTGCTGCTAAGGAGGAGTGGTGGAGAGGAACAGGGCTGATTTGAGGAGAAAATAAAAGAGGCGGAGGAGGAGGAGGGTAAGGAGGGTTATGAACTAGTGCTTCAGTGCTCCGAGAAACGTCTGAAAGGAGGGCACCTTGGACCTGGGTCTTGGGGCCTGAGGATGTCTCAGGTAGATTTATATTTGGAGCCTGAGTGGGATTGGGTGTCAAGTATTCTCTAGTTCTAAGTAGTGATTTGGACCTTGACATAGAGACATGAAAGCCCAGGGGCCCTGCCAGTGTGGCCAGAATGGCTGGTGTTCCGGGGAGGTAGGTGACCGGATCACGTTGGATCTGCTGAAGAATTTAACTTCTTTCCTAAGGGTGAACTGGGATATCTCTATGATCAGATGTGTTGTACAGCAAGTATCTGGTGAAGAGTGAATAGGGTAGAAAGATGCTAAGACTAGAGAGAGGAAAATGCAGATGAAAAGGGTTGTTTTGCTTCAGGCCATTAGGGCAGCTGTTTTCTTGAATGTTGCTGACAATCTCTTTGGGCTGATGGCTAATACCAGGTGCCTCATGAAATGAAACACTGGGTACTGAGTAAGCCAGAATATCTGGGTCTTAGACCTATTAGCTGGCCTCAAACACATTATTAGACGGACAGTAGGGAGTCTGCATGTCTACTTTAAGAGTTAGGTTTTATGTAGAAATCCATCAGTTGTGTATTGTTTCGCCCAGCCTGCTTAAGGATCCTTAGGTTGGTCTAATTTAACCTATTAAACCCAGGCCTGCCTAGTGTCTTTATGCATGTGATTAATGTCAGCATAGGGCTGGAAACTACTCCTTGTGGTTCATAGTTCTTGTGCTTTTAGCTTAATCATTCTTAGTCGGAGCCTTCATTCTGGGCCCATCCAGCTTTAGTTGTTTTTCTTTTTTCATTTCCTTTGATCCATCTCGAGTTTCCTAGTGTTCCGTTCATTCCCAGCTATGGAAGCAATACCCCTCTCCAGTGCTCATTCTTTCCAGAGTTCAGATGGAAGCACCTGGAGGTCTGGGAGTAGCAGCTAACTCTTAAGCTTGTTGTTATTGTTGTTGCGTGTTGCGTGTTGCTGTCGAGTTGCCTGCAACTCATAGGGATCCTATGAACAACAGCTCTAAACCCTGCTCTATCCTGTGCCAATCTCACTGTCTCTGACACACCTACCCCCATTACCCTGATCACTGAAACAATGCATCTCATCCAGGGTCTTCCTTCCAAGCATGAGATCCCTCTCCAAGGACTGGTCCCTCTTTGCAACATGTCCAGAGTATGTCAGATGAAGCTTCAAAATCCTTGCCTCCAAGGAGCAGCTTGGCTTAACCCTCTCTAGGATGAACCTGTTCGTCCTCTTAGCAGTCCATGGTATATTCAATACTCTCCTCCAGCACCACAGAACAAAGGCATAAATTCTCCTTCTGTTATCCCTAGTCGTTGTCCAGCTTTCTGTTGCATAACAAGTAATTGTGAAGACTATGGCCTAGATCAGGCACACCTTAGTGTCCAGAGTGACCTCATTGCTCTTTGATATCATTGTACTGTGGAGAGGTTCCTGACAGCAGACTTTCCCAATGCAGTTGGTCTTTTGGTTTCCTGGTTGCTGGTATCAAGAGTGTTGATTATGGAAATGAGCAAACTGAAGCTGTTAACAATCTCAATCTCTTCACCGTCCACTTCTAAGCTTACTTTTTCATTTTCTTGCCCCCCTTGCCCAGCTTCCATCCCTGGTGCAAAGTATTCCCTTACCTTATCCCTCTACTTTCTTTTGATCTCATTTCTTCTGAGCAATCTCAGTCATTCTTTCTTGTACTCTCTCCCCACCCCTACTGCCTCCTCCCCTACCCTCAAAAATAACTAATATGTATAGATACAGACTACATACATCGACCTGAGTTATAGAGAATTCAGTGGTTTTGTTTGTGTGTACTTTGCCATTTAAAATGTACCTAAAGAAATTTTGTCTAGGAGTTCTGCCATAATCAGAGAATGTACTTTCACTTCAAGAATCTAGGTTTTTAAAGTTTCTCCCTTCTAAGTGAAGATGCCCTGCCACTGATACCCTCCCAATGATTATATTTACTTAATGATTTAAGAAAATTTCCAGGGCAGACAGGTAGACCCTATAATAAGCAGTGGGAATTTATGCACTGATTTTTTTTTTATTTAAAACTAACTGGGTCCTCCTTAAAATAGAAATTCCTGAAATAGAAGTATTCTGAAAGAGAGTAGTACCTGTCTGCCAGTGCTAGAGTTGTTCTTGACCCTCAAGGGTTTGCACATATTATTCCACTGTCTCACTTTTGAGTGAAGTTTGCCCTCAGCCTGGACCACAGAGGACTCTTGACCCAGCCCTCTGTACCGAGTAGGTGGTGCCAGGTCACTCAGCGAGCACATCTGGCTCAAGCTTGTTCAGATGCTTCACTGCTGAGTTCTCATTCAGGGTAGACCTTGGTTCATGAACACAGAGCAGTTGGGAGGGAGAGGGAGGAAGGGCCACCACCTGGTTCTGGGCCTGGTGTGTGTGCACCCCAGGCAACATACACAGGTGCCTGGGTTTACTTTTCCCAGTGTCAGCAGGTTACTGACAGTGGTGATGCTGAGACTTTGACAGTGCCTACTATTCTCTACCCAACCCTACTATGTAGTTCATGTTTTAATTCAGTTATTCCACTGATTAGCTAGCTAGCATTCTCTTGAATCTCCTGCTACTGTTTTTTTTCCTGTTACCATTCATGATTTAATTTTCTGATTACA
Organism: Elephantulus edwardii; assembly: GCF_000299155.1. NCBI lineage: Eukaryota > Metazoa > Chordata > Mammalia > Macroscelidea > Macroscelididae > Elephantulus > Elephantulus edwardii. The sequence continues at coordinate 5,926,754 of NW_006399791.1, read as the reverse complement.
TATTATGAATCTTTTAAAAAATGTTTTTATTTTAATTGAGATTTTAATGAAAATTTATAGAGAACTTGGATTTCCATTCATTCATTGTTGCACATTTTCCTCCCTGCCCACCCCCCCAGTTCGCTTTTCTCATTGAAAAAAAATTATTTCATTGTTGCACAATTGCCCCACCCCACCCTTTATTCTGGACTGTTGTCATGCAAATAATACCTAATCATATATTCCTTTTAAACAGTTCTCTCCCTTATCTGTTTCAATGCAGTCTACATTATTTACCCCCTTTACTTACTTCCCCCCCAACCCCTATGTCAGTCCTGTTTTATAATAGCGGCATTATGTATGTAGTATTTATCCTTTCGTGACTGAGATATTTCACTCAGCATAATGTCCTCCAGAGTCACCCATATTGTATAATATTTTATGAGTTCCTTGTTTTTCAGTGCTGTATGGTATTTCATTGTGTGAATATACCACAGCTTCTCTATCCATTTGTTTGTTGATGGACACTTAGATTGTTCCCATTTCTTTGCTATCGTGAACAACACAGAAATAAACATAAGTGCATATACCTGTTTGATTGGCAGTTCTAATTTCTTTAGGGTCTATTCCGAGTAGTGGAATTACTGGGTCAAATAGTATTTCTATTTGAAACTTTTTGAGAAAGCGCCATACTGCCTTCCGTAGTGGCTGCACCATTTTACACTCCCACCAACAGTGAATAAGGTTTCCAGTTTCTCCACAACCTCACCAGCATTTGTTGTTTGCTGCTCTGTTGAAGTTTGCCGTTGTTACTGAAGTGAGATTATATCTCATAGCTGTTTTGATTTGCATCTCTCTTAGAGCTAGGGATTTTGAACATTTCTCCAAGTGTTTGTTCATCATCTGAATGTCTTCTTTGATCAAGTGCTGCTATTGTTTTTAAGAATCTTATGTTAATGGCTTTTAGATCACACTCATTATTTCAAGGAACTCTTCATATTTTTTGGCTTGCTTAGTTTCTTACAGTGTTTTAAAGTAAAATTTTATAAAATCACACAAGATGTATAGATTTACTAGAAATAATTTGAAAATACACTGTTGAGGTACTTGTACCATTTCCTCTATCCTTTTTTAAAATTTCCTATACATATTTAAAAACAAATTTTGTTTTATACACCAAATGTGTGCTCTCTCTCTGTATATACATTTCAGGAGCTTTCTTCTTTTTAATAGGATCAGCACCATAAGACATACTTAGGCATTGGATGTTGGTTTAGAATGTGCTTTTAAAATGTAATTTAGTTAATGTGGTATAATTTATAAGACTAATTTCCTATTATTGGAACTTTAGGTTGTATTTCATTTTCTGTTTTTAATAATTCTGTTAATGACTCTTTGCACAGAAACTGTCCTGTGCATCTCTTTCCTTAGAGTAAATGTCTTGAAGTGCCATTATTGAGCTTTATGTTTGCTTTGCTGAGTTACTCTTTAAATAGATGGTATCAATCTATACTATGTTTTGAATGCATATTTTGCCACATCTCTGCCACCATTGGGGTTACCATTTTAAGATAATCTTAGCAAATTTTAATAGACTAAAAATGGCTTCTAATTATTTTGATTTACATTTTCCCATTGTCTTCTGACGTTGTAGCTTTCTTCTTGTACTAAATGTTCATTTGTGTTTTTCTTTTATACTACCTGCTTGCTCATTTTCCTAATAGATTGCTCGTCATTTATTTATTGCTTTGTAAAGCTTTTGTATAAATGAAAATATTCATCATAGTAGCTATGTTATTTTGAAGTTACACCTTTTGATCCATTGCTTTCCTTTTAACTTTGTATTATTAGAATATAATAATAATTTATTGAGTGAAAGTTTATAAATCATACTGGTTTTCATATATTAATCATTCAGACATTTTGTTTATAACATTAAGTATAAATAATGATTAAGTATTAACAGTTAATAATGCAGTTAATTATACTATCTGGTCAGTCTCTTACTGTGTCAAATTGCCTTTCACGTCACCCAACTTTTTTATTAATTTTTACTCTCTTCTTCTTCTTCTTCCTTTCCCATACTTACTATCTCTCCCAGAGTAATTTTATCTGTGTGTAAACCTTTCCTTCTTGTCGTCGTTGTTGTTAGATGCTGTCGAGTCGAGTCCGACTCATAGTGACCCTGTGAATGACAGAATCCTGTACTGTCTTGTATCATCCTCACAATCTCTGGGGTACTCAAGCCCATTGTTAAAGTGACTGTCAGCCCACCTTGTTGAAGGTCTTCCTCTCCTTTGTCATCCCTCCACCTTCCTAAGCATGATGTTTCTCTCCAAGGAATAACCTTTCCTAAAACACACTCAAAATATGTAAGATGAAGCTTAAGCCATGGTCTTTTCAATTGCTATGCATCTGAGAGCTGGACAATGACTTTTCAATCACTTGCCATGCGTATGGAGAATAACAGAAGCGTTAATGTCTTAATTCATCACTTTCAGCAAGCAAAGTTGCATCATCTGCGTTACACGGGTTATTGATTAGTTTCCTCCTATTCTAATGCCACATTTTTCTTCATAGAGTCCAGCTTCTCAAATAATCTGTTCAACATACAGATTAAAGAGGTATGGAGAAAAGATACAACCCTGATGCACACCTTTCCTAATTTAAAACTATTAAGTGTTCCCTTGCTCTGTTTGCACAAGAGCCTCTTAGTCTAGGTATAGGTTTCATGAGAACACAATCAAGTGTTCTGAAATTCCTGGTCTTCTCAGTGTCAGCCATAATTTGTTATGATACATGCAGTCAAATGACTTCACATAGTCGACAAAACACAAATAGACATTCTTCTGATATTCTTTGGTTTCTACTTGGATCCATCTGATATCAGCATTGATATCCCTAGAGCCACAGCGTCCTCGAAATCCAGCTGAATGTAGGGTAATTCTTGATCTATGTACTGGTCTAGCTGTTTTTGAATGACCATCACCAGTATTTTGCTTACATGTGATACTAATGATTTTATTTGATAATTTCTACATTCTGTTGGATCACCTTTCTTGAAGGTGAGAACAACCATGGATGGATCTCTTCCAGTCATTCGGCCAGGTAACTGTCCTCCACATTCCCTGGCATTGACTGGTGATCATGTCCAGGGCTGCATCTGTTTTTGTAGCATTTCAATTGATATCCCGTCAATTCCCAGGACCTTGGGTTGCCTTGATGCCAGAAGCTGTGCCACTGATGTGTCAAATGCCAGAGAGATCATATGTGGGGGACAGGTTGTAGTGGAGCTCCCAGATTCAGAAGACTAGGAAACCTTTCCTTAGCATTTTACAAGAGTAGTCGTAACACCCTAGTTGTCTTGATGTGACCGACTTATGTCACTCAGCATAACTTGTTCTAGATTCACCCAGGTTTTGCATCATTTCATGAATTCATTATTTTTTAGAGATGTATAACAACTTGTTACCTAAATGTGCCATTGGTTTTGTTGGGTTTTTCTCCCCAGTTATTCTCCATTGATGGACCCTTGAGTTGTTTCCAACTCTTTGCTATTGTAAACAATGCTGCATACGTGCATGGGCACATGTATGTTAGCTTATATCACTGCTCTTATTTCTTTGGGATCTATACATAGTAATGAAATTGCTAAATCAAATGGTGTTTTATTACCAACTTTCTAAGGAAGTGATAAAACACTTTTCCATAGTGGTTGTACCATTTTTTAGTTCACCGATTGTGTGTGAGATTTCCAGTCTGTCACCCTCGTTAGCATTTATTATTTGCTGTCTTGTTGAACTTTGGTTTTATAGCCTGGTTGAAAAGATATCTCATTATTATTTTGATTTGCATTTCTAATAGCTAATTAGAACATTCTTCATATGTTTGTTGGCATTTTCATATCTTCTTTGTTGAAGTGTATATTCATGTCATCTGTCCATTTTGCAATTGGATTGTTTATCTTGTTGAGGGATTGGAGTTTTCTTTACATTTTTGAGATGAGTCCCTTGTCAAATGTATCATTATGTACTGCTTATTAGAACTTTTTATCTATTACCTTTTTTATATGGTTCATTTTTTGCTTTTGTAATGTGTAAGGCTTTTTGAAAACTTCCCTTTTCTGCTTATAAAAAATGTGATACTCAGTTTAAAACAAGTCTTAAATGCAGACACATAGATTCAAGGTTAATCCCTTATTCACTATTATCAATTGATACTGCTCTGGTTTTCCATGCTATAAGACAGGACTTGATCTTTGGTGGGTTTTTTTGTTTGTTGGTTTTTGGTTTTTTTTAAAAAAATATCTTTGATATTAAAGCTTCATCTTTGGTTAAAAAGAAAAAAATTAAATTACCAAGATTTTTGTTGTTGTTGTGGCTAATGGTGAGGTGCCATCCCATTTATGAGTTCTGATTTTCTTAGCAAAAGACACCGTGCAAAAAAAAAAAAAAGGCACCGTGCCTTGCCTTTGATCATTCACAGTCAGTCTGATATTTCTTTGGTGTGGAGAACATTACTTTCTAGATGGAGTATCTCTGCTCCAAGCTTCTCTAACTTCGTGTTAGACAATAGATGCTCTTCACATATGCCACCATCTATCCCTACCCGTCTCCACAAATGTGCTTCTCCTAGCTCCTTAAAGGACCAGTGCATTCTGTACTTCTCCATCAATCTCTTTTATCCCCTACAGAACTTAAAAAAATAAGTGGAAATAAGCTTACAGAACAGATATGCAAATACTTCCTTAGCAGTTGTGATTAACTTAGTGTTAAGAAATTAATATCCATGCCTTTATTTTTGGGTTCCAAAACTTGTCATTTTAGGAAACAATAATTCAGTTTTTTGCTTTAAAACTTCACCTTTCATTCCAATGAGGTGGCATTCTGCCACCTATGTTTATATAATTGGCATTCCTCTTTGTTACTACCTACCCTAATTAAGTTAGTTCCCAGTGGAGGTTGTATTTTTTTATTTTCTATGAAGTTTGTGTTTTGTTGAGGTTGAGGGTATGTGTGAGAAATCAGACCTGCCAACCTCCTGATCCCCTGGGGAGGTAACAGATACATCTTCACCATGTCACCTGCTCCTCTCATGGTTCTTAGTGTCTTTCCCTTATAAAATTATAAATACAATCTGTTTGCACATAATGCTTTTGAAAAAGTAACCCACCAATAATCTCACCACCTTACATAATTATTATTAAGTTTCTTTCATTTTACCTCAAATGCATATTGAGTTTTTATTGTTACAGTCTATGAATATTTTTCTATCAACTTTTTTAGACTTAACACAATTAGTAATTTTACATGTTGCTACCGTGGTAGCAATGAATTGTTAGAACTTTTAATGACCTCATAATAGCTTATCAATTGTGTGTCTGTTCTCTATCATAGGGCATTTAATTACTTTTCTATATCTCTTTTGTGCTGTTTGAACAGCGGTGCAATATAAAATTTTGCATACAGCTTTTTAAGAATTTTTTATTCTGGAAGTGAAGCTTTAGGACTCAGAAATCTCTCATTTATCTGGTTCTGTGAAGCGGCTGTGCTCCTTTCTAAAGGTGTTGTACCAGTCTGCATCTAGAAATATGTCATTATCACTGTGGTATAAGAAGTGTGTAAGCCAGGATGGACCCAGGATGCTGACGCAGATGCAGGATTTAGGGCCAAATGAGGAAGGTGGTAGATTGCCCCTTTCCCTCTAGCAGGTTCGAGCCATCAGGATTCATGTTTCCTGTAAGTGTGAGTGATATCTCTTAGTGGAAGTCCTCTTTCCTAAGGTCTTACGTGTATTTTCCTCCTCGGTTATTTAACTGTGTTCCCTTCCTTAGATCATGAAGGAACCAAGTGGATTTTCTTTTCTTTGTGTAGTATGTTAAACTAGAACTTAAAGCTTTTCTCAGACTGTCCCCTGGCTGATTTGATAACCATGCAGTACCTTGAGAATCGCCTTTTCCCTTAGATCTATCTAATGGCCCATTTCCCTGTGGATGACAGCCGTAGGGTGAAAAAGCAAAGGCTTGAGTAAGACATACCTAAGGGGTGATAGAATCTTCTAGAGTTTATTTATAAGATTGTTTAGCACAAATCCTGGCACTAACAAATAATTTTTAATTGGATTGAATGAGCATAGCAAAAGTACATAGTTAACAAAACCATTAGGTAATTACAAAGATAAAATTAGCAAAGACAATTGTGTACATGAATTAGGAATTTTCTAAAGGCAGGAATTACTGAACCATACATATCTTTAAAAGACTGACTGGCATTTTGCTTGTGTACTTGACTGTGGATTGACGATTTCTCCTGAGCATGGCAGGAATGTGATGTCTTTTTCCAGGTGTTGAGGTTTAGGAATTCCCAGGTATAGAGGTTCAACCTACTGGGCAGTCTTGTCACTGAGTGACAGCAGCATCCTCCTGCCTCCCTCCCACATTTTAGAACTTGAAGTCACTCTTGTTAGGTGTGTGATCTGCCCTACTGCTGGGGTTCTGCATGGGTGTGTAGGCTGCATGTCTGTTAGGGTGATAGATATGTGAGGAAGATGAAGCTGGACTGAGTCTGGTGAGACCTGAGTGCTTGCTAATTTCTGTTCTGTTTCTCTCATAGCCTTCGCCAGCATCCAGCCATGGGGGACATGAAAACCCCAGATTTTGATGACCTGTTGGCTGCCTTTGACATCCCAGACCCCACCAGCCTAGATGCCAAGGAGGCTATTCAGACCCCTACTGAGGAGAATGAGAGTCCCCTCAAACCTTCAGGCATGTGTATGGATGAGAATGTGTCCTTAGCTCACTCAGGATCAGCCCCAGATGTACCGGCCGTGAGTGTCATTGTCAAGAACACCAGCCGCCAGGAATCATTTGAAGCCGAGAAAGACCACATCACGCCCAGCCTTCTACACAATGGATTCCGGGGTCCAGACCTGCCTCAGGATCCCCACAGCCTGGGTCATAACTGTGGGAAGTTCAATTCCACTTTCATGAATGGAGACAGTGCTAGGAATTTTCCTGGCAAGCTGGAAACACCCAAGTCAGAGCCATTACCAACCTTTAATCAGTTCAGCCCAATCTCCAGCCCAGAACCAGAAGATGCCATCAAAGACAATGGATTTGGGATGAAACCCAAGCACTCTGATGGCTATTTCCCACCCCCTCCTGGGTGTGGGCCTGTGGGTGGCCCAGACCTAGAAGCTTTGGGTAAGTTTCCAGTCCCAGAGCTGAATATGTTTGATCACTTTGGTAAGAAAGAGCCGAAGCCAGAACCTTTGCCCTTGGGGGGCCAGCAGGAGCATGAGCAAAGTGGGGGACAGAAGACAGTGGATCCTCACAAAGAGTTAGATGCCAGTCACTTCTTTGGGGTAGCTTTGGAATTCAACAGCCACCCCAGCAACAGTATTGGAGAGCCCAAGGGGCTTGCCCAGGAGCTTGGCACCTACTCGTCAGTCCCCCCTCGGCAGCGTCTTAAGCCAGCTCACTCCAAACTGTCTTCTTGTGTTGCAGCCCTGGTAGCCCTCCAGGCCAAAAGAGTGGCCAGTGTCACCAAGGAGGAGCAGGCTGGTCACACAAAGGATCCCTCAGGGCCCATTAAAGAGGGTTCTAAAGGCAGCCCCAAAATGCCCAAGTCACCAAAGAGTCCCCGGAGCCCTCTGGAGGCCACTAGAAAAAATATCAAGCCATCAGACAGCCCTCGGAGCATCTGCAGTGACAGCAGCAGCAAAGGCTCCCCTTCTGTGGCTGCCAGTTCCCCACCAGCAATTCCCAAAGTCAGAATCAAAACCATTAAGACATCGTCAGGGGAAATCAAACGGACTGTTACAAGGATCCTGCCAGACCCTGATGATCCGAATAAGTCCCCTGTCGGGTCACCTCTTGGGAGTGCCAGTGCCGAGGCCCCCAGTGAAGTACCAGGGGAGGAGGGCACTGCCCTGCCTGCAGAGGGGCACTTTTCTGAGGTGATCACAAGTGTGGGGAGTCCCCAGGGTGACAGGAACGGGGACGAGAACATGGCCAAGGCCAACGAGTCTTCGTCACTGTGCGGTAGTTCTGGTTCCCGGGCTCCAAAGGGCACTGCCCTGGGCTCCCAGATGGCCAAGAAGCAGCAGCAGAGCTCAGCACTGCAAGCCTCCAGCCAGGCCCCTGCAAACCTTCTGCCCAAAGCCGTCCACCTGGCCAACCTGAACTTGGTCCCCCACAGTGTGGCTGCATCTGTGACGGCCAAGTCCTCAGCCCAGAGGCGAAGCCAGGCCCAGCTCACGCAGATGTCAGTGCCCCTTGTCCACCAGGTGAAGAAGGCTGCCCCGCTGATTGTGGAGGTCTTCAACAAGGTCCTCCACAGCGCCAATCCTGTGCCCCTCTATGCACCAAACCTCAGCCCCCCTGCGGACAGCAGGATCCACGTGCCGGCCAGTGGGTACTGCTGCCTGGAGTGTGGCGATGCATTTGCCTTAGAGAAGAGCCTGAGCCAGCACTACGGCCGGCGGAGTGTCCACATTGAGGTGCTGTGCACACTGTGCTCCAAGACGCTGCTCTTCTTCAACAAGTGCAGCCTGCTCCGGCACGCGCGTGACCACAAGAGCAAGGGGCTCGTCATGCAGTGCTCCCAGCTGCTTGTGAAGCCCATCTCTGCGGACCAGATGTTCGTGTCAGCCCCTGTGAGCTCTGTGGCACCAGCAACCCCAGCCCCCCCAACTTCCCCTAAACCTAGCCTCACCTCGGGCAGTGCCAGCCCTCCTCCTCCAGCCTTGCCGCTCTACCCAGACCCCGTGAGGCTCATCCGGTACGCACTTAAGTGTCTTCAGTGTCACAAGCAGATGCAGGACTACATCGCCCTGGCTGCACATTTTCAGAGGACGACAGAGGACACTGAGGGACTGGTAAGCTGACCCTCCCTGTGGAGGGTACTAGGCTGTGTGCAGGGTCGGGCATGGGGAGAAATGCTCATTGATGTAGGGGTCCTGCTGGGATCTCAGGAGTCTTCAGGGGAGATGTCCAACATGATGATTAGTAACTTGACGGAATATATTAGGCTTATTGCTTAGAGAGCTCTGGTAGCCTAGTGGCAAGGAACTGTGCTATGATCCCAAAGACACACAATTCAAATCCACCAGCTGCTGTTCAAGAGTAAGAAGGGCAGTCTCCTCCTGTGTGATTAACTGCCTCTGAAAACCCACCAGAGGGTCAGCTATGGGTCGGTTCTGACTGGACAGTACACAACAGCAGGCGTATTGCTCAAGGAGCTCTGGTGGCCTAGTGGTAAGAAGCTATGCTGCAATCCTAAAAGCACATGGTTCGAATCCACCAGCTGTTCTGAGGGAGAAGTATGGGCAGTCTCCTCTCATGTGTTTAACTGCCTCTGGAGGGTCAGCTGTGGGTTGCAACAACAGACTTATTTAGGTGGCCTAATGGGTAGGGAGTTGCACTGCCAAGCCAGAGGTAACACCTCTCTGCCAGTTCGAATCCACCAGCAGCTCCACAGGAGAAAAATGGGCGATCTGTTCTTGTGTAGTTTCCAGCCTTTGAAAAACCTCTGGAGGGTCAGTCATGAGTGAGTTCTAACTCAAAGACAGTGTGTTTTGAGAGGGTTATTTAAGGCGCCCTGGCAGAGTGGTAGTTAAGTGCTTGGCTACTAACCAGAAAGGCAGTGGTTCAAGTCTGCCAGCATTCTGTGGGAAAAAGCCATGGCTGACTGCTTCTGTTAGGGTTTACAGCCTTAGAAGCTCTAGAGAGTTCTAGCCTGTCATGCAGGGGTGTCAAGAATTGGAATTGGTTTGATAGTAGTGGGCTCTCAGTGGGCTGCAAGTGCGAGGAGACTCAAGGTTGGTGACCAGGTCCCATGTTCCCCTCAGCTCTCACTCCACTGGGCTGCCAGGGGGATTGATGGCCATCTCTGCTGGATGGTCACCTTCTGGTTTCTGGCAGGGGTCAGTAGCACGGTTCAGACATGTCCCCAGAGGATTGATGCCAGAGGAGGTGAGCCTCTGCGTCTCTCCTTAATTTATACTCTTAATTTATGCTCTGTTTGTCATTGTGCTGTTGGTCAGCCCCCAAGTGTACACAGCTGTTTTTGTTGGGTCCCTGGACAGAGCTGATGTAAAAGGAGAGGAAACGGCCTGGCTTGTGGGCCTGGAGCAGAAGCTTTTGTGGCCCCTCTCCCCTCTTGTTTTGAATAATTATGCTTCTCCGTTTGTTCTGATACCTGGTTCTACTTGAAGGGATCTCTGTGTTTGTACATGTTTATATATTTGTTTATATACTTATATATGTTTATATATTTAAGGCATTCTCTTGAGTACTTGGTCTGATACCTGGCTATACGTGAAGGGATGTGTGTGTGCACGCGCGCGTGCATGCAAATGTTTATATATTTAAGGCATTCTATGTTGAGAAGTCTCTTGGACATCCTCTCTTGTCAGTGATTACCTACATCAGCAGGGTCCTGAGAAGAGAGTGGCCTCTGTACAGCTTCCAGGAGGCTGCTCGTGGCTCTTCCTCCTCCTGGTGGCCTCTTTATGACTTCGTCAAGCGCTCCCTAAACCTGGTCTACAGAGGCCTAAGCAAAAAGAGAAAAGCATTTTTACTACAGCCCAGCTTGGGGCCTGGGTGGTAGTTGGTGACGAGCAAGCCTTGGCTATGCTTTCCTAGAGCCCATGGTGTGTGCACAGGTGCTGCATGCTGAGGACAGGGTGCTGGTGGGGAGATTGTTCACATTTTCTACCAGGAGCCCATGGACAGTAGTGTAGCAAGGGCAAGGGACCACCCAAAAAAGCCATATAGTATAGACTGTAGACAGACTAAAATTGGGAGAGAAACTGGTTGCCTTGACATTAGTCCCAAATTAGAACTACCATGTGTATGTCAGAGTAGAATTGCACCATGTAGGGTTTTCAATTGCTGATTTTTTTTTTACATCAATCTTTCTTCTGAAGTACCTTGGATAGACTTGAATCTCTTTTCTGTTAGTATCTGAATATTTGAGCCATTTCTATCACCCAGGTATTCCAAGATTAGAGAATAAAGCTGGGTTATAAAGCACAGGGTCCTGCCTGCCTCAGGGATGAATTCACAGTGACTTCAGGCCCAGGGATGGTGCTATTAGACCTGAGTCTGCAAGGAGGGGGAAGGACAGAGATGTCCCAGATATAGGGAGTGGGGCAAAGGTAGATGATAATACAAAGTGGATTTTAGAAGCAGGGAAATGCTGATAATCAGGGTGCTTTTGGGATGGGGACAGAGGTGGAGTTTGATGAAACTGAGAGGCTTCTGCAGAGGCCCCAGCTCCAAAGGGGACTAGCAGAAATTCTAGGAAGTTACTATTTTTGCTTCTCATCACCTTCTCTCCACTTCATTTAGTATGTTCTTTCTGATGAGTCAGATGAAGTATGGTGACCCCAGGTTCTTTCCCCAGGAAAGGAATTCCATACATATGCATCCTCCTGGCCTTGTTGAGTTTTGGGCCAGGGCTAATTTTTTCTTTTTTTTCTCTTCTATAATTATATTTTATTAATTTTCATAAACATTTACAGAGATTTTGGGCTTCCACTCATTCATTGTTGCACTATTCTCTCTACCCTCCT
>NW_006399791.1:5893667-5914753 GCF_000299155.1 Elephantulus edwardii | reverse complement strand
GTCTCCTGTGATGACAGAAATACCCAGTTACATCTCTCTTTTAGACGGTTCTCTCCCTCCTCTGTTTCAGTGCAGTATACATTATTGAACCCATCTCACTCAGTCTCTCCCCAACCCCAAGGACAGTCCCATTCTACAACAGTGGCATCATGTAAAAAAAAAAGGGCTAATTTTTTCTAAGTCATATGATCAGATCTCGTGACAGTGAAGTCTTAGGTCGAGACTGTTTCTCCTCATTTACTGTCTCAGTTCTGCACAGGTAGAGTTCTGGGCCCAGGGCCCAGCTGACACCCTTCTCGTCCTGCTTCTTCTCTGTGTCATTCTCCTCCAGTGGGACCCAGGCAGGGAAGGAGAGGAAACCCAGCAAGGCTGTCAGACTTCTTCCAGCCTAGCTCACAGCTCTTCCCAAATCTTCTGTCAATAATTGTGGCCTCTGAGTAGACTGGAGTAATGCTTGAGGCCTGGGATCAGGAACCAGCCTTACTAGTGGTTGGGCTTCGGTTTCCTGACACAGTTTCCAGCACTGGGAGCACAGATAGGGTGTGGCTTTGGTTTCACTCCAGGGTGGGGACAGTGTGTTTGGAGCCCTCTGTCTTCCAAGAAGTCTGCAACATGCCTCCCTCTGTTATGACTAAAGAGGCTCTTTTTTCCTTCCCCGTGCATTCCTTGCTGGGATGGGATGTCGGCATGAAGAAATTCTATTTTCTTGTTCTTAAGGCTTGGCTTTGACTATAATGTTGTCACATCTAACAAAATTAACAAGAATTCCTTCATATTACCTTGTGCAGTTCACATTCAGATTGTCTCAGTTGCATCTGAATGTCTTCTTACATTCAAGTTTGTTTGAATTGACATTCAAACGTCAACTGCGTGTCACATTTACTTATTAAATCTCTTAAATTGCACTTAATCTAGAACTGTTTTCTTTCCACTCTCCATCCTCCCCTCTCTTTTTAATGCCATTGACAGATTGAAGAAATGGGTCATAGGTCCTGAGAACTTTCCAGGAAGATGCTGGGTTTGACTTCTGCTGCTTCATACAACTAATTTGTTCTTCTCTACGCCGGGCTGTGTCTATAGACTAGGAGTTAGTCCTGAAGACTTGATTAGATTCTGGTCCACTTTTGAGGGGAGGCCGAAGACCAGAGAGGTGGTGCTGCGTTCTGTATAGTTCATGGCTCCAGGAGTCACAAAACATCAGTCTCACTTTCGATGATGCTGAACAGTGAGTTCGGATGGTGATGTTCTGGTCCTTTTATTGTGAAGTTCCCTACCTTCTACCTAATAATTTTAGAATCCATTATTAAAACCTTGGGGACCAAGTTGACACCAGTGACTCATGGCCACCCCACATGTGTAGAGTAGGGCTGTAGAGTTTTCAGTGGCTGATTTTTTTAATTGGACCAAGACTTTTTTCTGAGGCACTTCTGAGAGGACTTGAACCCCCAGCCTTTGGGTTAGCAGTCAAGCACGTGGGCCATTTGTACCACCTATGAACGCTATTCTTAATAGTCATTGCTTGAAACAGTAACTTCATTAGGAATTACAAAATAATATTTTTTAATTTAATTTTCATTTATTAGCTAAACTTCTCTACTGAAAAATATAGAATATTTTCTGATTCTTCCATAAGGGCCAATTGATTATATTGAAGTATGATTTATGTTGGAAAATGGGATAAAAACATTCCTTTCTTCCTTTTTTTTTTTAAAAAAAACTTCTTTTCTATAACAGTTTTTAGAGTAGTGAGTTGATTGCCTTCTAATTTCAAATGGTATTGGCAAAGTCTGGTGTGTGTTTTTTTTTTTTAACTTTTGTTTCGTGCTGAGCTCATTGATTTTTTTTTTTATATATTCATTCTTTTTGATGCTCAAGTTAACCTGTCTTTGATCAGTGGGAACCTCCCTGTAAGCTGTCCTGTGCCCTCGAGAAGAAGAAAAACATGAGTTTAGACTGATTAAAAATGAAAGTGTTTTTATATTAACAAATACACACACATACACAGAGACACAGATTTAGGTTGTTTCTGATTTTCAGTTATTAAGAAATACTCTTTTTTATTAATTTCATTCTTTTTAAAATTACTAGAAATATGTTTTCAAAGTTAAAACTATATTAATGGAGGTGGGGGGAGGACTGGGCAGGGAGAAAAGTGCAACAATGAATGAATGGAAAACCAAAATCACTGTAAATGTTCAATAAAATTATTAAAATAAAATTTTAAAAAACCCTATATTAACAAGAATGTGCATCCAGAGAATGTACTTGTCTCTTTCATCTCTTTCTTGTTCTTTCCTTCCTTATAGGTAATGGTTTTTGCTTCTTTGGTTTACTCCTCCATTGCTTCTGTCTGAGGTTGTTTTCTAGGGAAAGAAAACTGCCTCTGCCCAGCTGGGTTGCGGCCTGGTGTGAGCAGAGGAGTTCTGGTGGTACAGCAAGTGCTTTGGATTAAAAAAATTACCAGGAGCTCTCTGTGTAATGGAAAAGTTGGTGGCAAACAACAACCCCCCAAAATCTACTGCTATCTGACTCATAACGACCCTGTAGGATGGCGTAGAATGACCCTTTAGGGTTTCCATAGCTGTTAATCTTTTATCAAAGCAAATCACCATGTATTTCTCCCGAAGAGCAACTGGTGGGCTTGTACCACCAACTTTCAGCTTGCACTTAAGTGCTTTTACCCACAGTATTACCAAGATTTTGTAGGATTTGTGTTGGGGAAAATAGTCAGGTTCTGCCTCTGATAAATGTGGTGAGAAGCACACTTAATGAGGCCTGGGAAGGCCCTAAGTGTCCAAGGGGAACTTGCAAGAGACAGTGGTTAGCATAGGGGTGGTCTGCCCCATCATCCAGGAAGGCCAGACAGCTTTGACAGGAGAGCACTGGGTCTGCTGCTCCTATGTGACCTGCTTTCTTGGTCTTCTTTCCTAGACTTGCCAGGTGTGCCAGATGCTGTTACCCAACCAGTGCAGTTTCTGTGCCCACCAGCGGATCCACGCACACAAGTCTCCCTACTGCTGCCCCGAGTGTGGGGCCCTCTGTCGTTCTGCCTATTTCCAGACTCATGTCAAGGAGAATTGCCTGCACTATGCCCGCAAGGTGGGCTACAGGTAGGTGCTCCCTGGCTCGCTGCCCCGCAATTGCACAAAGGCTGCCCCCTCCCCCTGGACCAGAACTCATTTCAAACTGAGGTTTGGTTTTAAGAATTTGAGCCTCAACCTAAAAGGAGAAGGACATTGATTGGTAGGTACATAGGCATACATTTTTATTTTCTAAAGAACAGGAAGAGCAAGGATAAATATTTAATACCAGAAAAATAGTTTTGTAGTGAAAGGTTTTAGGAAGATTGTTGTTATTGTAGACACTTTTAAGTTGATGTTCTATTTATAGTGATGCCCTATAACAGAGTAGAACTCCACAGGGTTTTCTGGAGTATAATCTTCATAGGAGCAGATGGCTAGGTCTTGGTTCAGCCTGCCAACTTTGAGTAGCAGCCATACATGTAAACAACTATTTGTGCCTTTATGGCATGTTGTTATTGTTATGTGCCATTGAGTCTCTTGCAACTCATAGTGACCTTATGTACAATAGCTCTGCACCCTGCATTATCCTGAGCCAATCTTGTTGTCCCTGACTTACCTACCTCCATTACCCTAGTCACTGAGTCAATCCATCTCATCTATGGCATAGAATATATATATATAACATTTACCTGCCAATTTGGTTTTAAAAGGTGTATATAAAAAGATGTATACATTTGATTTGCTTATAAAGTTTATCATATTTGAGATAAAAAATACAGGTTTACTAATTGCATCACTTCCAGATGTTTTCACTTGTTATTAACAAATGGAATACACAGTGCCATCCTCAAAGGTCTCTAGTATCTCTGCTTTGGTGAGGTTTGTGAGAAATAGTCAAAACATAAGAATGGGAAAAACGATTAGCGTCAGAGCAAAGCCAAGAGATTTTACTTATTTTGGACTGAATTGCCTCCATTGTGTAAAATATATATAAGCAAGGAGTCATTTTCAGGAAAAAGATCAAATTGGAGGTGGAAACATCCCCCAAAGGTTATTAATCTGTAACTTTCCCATCCAGCTAGCTAGGTTGCGTTTCCTGGTTTATTGTATTTGGGTACTTTTGTATTTGTCTGATGCACCACTTCTACACTTTGACTTTTGAGAATTAAGTTTCTCCAAATTTAGTAAGGTTTTCTGTTCTTTGGTATTTGGAAAAAAGAAAAAAATAATAACTAAAATTTTAATTAATAATTTAATTTAAAAAGTAATAAAATATTAGCTTAATAAGTTGTTGTTACGTATCATTGAGTCGGAACTGACTCATAACTGATCCTCCAGTGGGTTTTCAGAGGCAAGAAATCACACAGGAGGAGACTGCCCGTATTTCTCCTGTGGAGCAGCTGGTAGATTTAACTGTGCACTTTTAGATTGACAGTCCAACTCCTTACCACAAAGCCACCAAAGCTTCCTTAATTAACATGTTGCCACACACTTTTAAATTGACGACCACCATGCTTAGAAACATACCCCCCCTCCATGTATTATTGTCATTTGCGGCAACGTGTTAAGTTAGAAAACATTTTATTGAATACCTGCTATTGTCTTTAGCATTATGTCATACCTCAGCATACAAAATTGGTTAAGGTTCAGTCCTGCCCTCAACCAGGTGTCAGTTCGTTAGGACACAAATGTTTGTATGCAAGATATAACTCAGCCCTAAAATAGAGGCTGAGGAATAGCACCTTTTAGCTGCTAACCGAAAAGGTCACTGGTTCCAAGCCACTAACTAGCAGCTGCTTGAGAGAAAGATGTGGCAGTTTGCCTCTGAGGATTCCCAACTTTGGGAGCCCTCTGGGGCCGTTCTCCTCTGCCTTGTGTGGTTGTTGTGAGTCAGAATTGAAGGACACAGTCAGGAAAGCTTCATGAGGGTCCTCTTTGGAGCTTTCTGGCAGAAGAAGAGGAGGAAATAGTATATCTGGTCAGGTACAGGCAAGGACTCGTTATTACAGGAGGGGTATGGGAATGATAAGTTCTTAGAGGAGTATCAGGATAAACTAGAGGGAGGGGCAGGAGTCCGAAATGAGACCAGGCAGTTGGCAGAGGCCTGGCCTTGCACGGTCTTGTATTCCTTGGCAGACATTTGGACTCTATTCAGTGGACAGTGAGGAGCCACAGACAGATTGCCAGCAAGGGAGTGAACCAGCAATATGTCTGTGTTTTAAAAAAATCATTGACCTGCATAGAAGAAAGGAGAGAGGCTGGAGTCTGGTTGAGAGTGTAATGGTCTAGATGAGACAGGGAGGTCTTGCCACTCTGTGGGGACAGAGAGAAGGTAGATGTGAGAGACACTACGGAGATAAAGCATCAAGACTTGATGATAGCTTGTATATGGGGATGAGGAATGGGGAGGTGTTGATGATGAGTTCCAGGTTCCGTCTCAGCATAAACATGTAGACTAATTTCTTCCACATGTCACAGAAGGCGGAGAATCTAAAATGCATTGAGAAGCATGACAAACCTCAGCCAGGATTGTGCAAAACCCTTACCACCATGTTGCGGAAAGGCATTGCTTGGCAGCATCCCATGCCACAGTTTTAAACCAAACACCTGATCCTGTGACATTTGAGAAGAAGCCTTGGTGGTGCAGTGGGCTAAAAGTTAGGCTGCTAACCAAAAGGTGGGCACTTTGAAGCCCATCAAACACTTAGTGGGAGAAAGATGAGATTGTCTGCTCCTATAAAGATGTATGGCCCCAGAACCCCGTGGGACGGTTCTGCCCAGTCTTGACTGGGAGTCAGGATTGACTTGACAGCAGTGAGTTCGGGTTGGGCTTGATAACATGTGAAAGTACCTCTCTGACTTTGATTTTGGTGTGTGTTTGCTGTTCCAAATCCAACCCAATAAGCATTGTAGGCAACACTGAAATTCTTAATCTTGAATCAAAAAAGTTTCTGTAATGTGGACGGATTGTAATTTTAACAAAATTATTTATTTTACCTTTGTAAGAGCTAAGAGAAACATAGCTTCTCAAAATCGTTTCTATTTAGAAAGCCTTTTTGTAAGGAATGCCAGAGAAAAATGGACTGATTTAGCAAAAGTGTTAATTGAATAATTAGCATTAAAATTTACCTGAGTAAACCTGGAAGATATGCACCAATATCATGTTTGTTCCACTTAGGACTTCAGCTGTCAATTTTTTTCGGGCGATAAGAGTATTGAGGTATAATCCATGTACTGTATAATTGAAATGTGTAATTCGCAAGTTTTCACTCTATTTACAGAGTTTTTCAGCCATCATTACAATTAAATTTAGAACATTTTCACACTCCGAAAAGAAACTCATTCCCCCAGCCTTAGGGGACCACTAATTTCTGGCTAAGTAAAAAAAAGTCACTGTTTGCCTGTTTGCCCCTTCTGGACATTTTATATTACATACATTGTCAAGGTTTATCTATGTTGTTGCATGTATCAGTTCTTCATTCTTTTTGTGGCCAAATAATAGTCCATTGTATGACTTCCCTACATCTTGTTTATCCATCATTCATCCTGGTTTAATTTTTTTACTTTTATGAATAATGTGATAGTGTACAAATGTCCCTTTTCATCTCTGCTTTCAAGTCTTCTGGGTATCTATCTGGGAGTGGAGTTGCTCACTATATGGTAATTCTATGTTTAACTGTTTTTAGGAACTACCAGACTCTTTTCCATAGTGGTTGTCCTGTATTTTTTTTTTATTTTTACCAACAAGTGTGAGGGTTTCAAATTTTCCACATTGTCACCAAGATTTGTGTGATATTTTTTTATCTATAGTCATCCCAGTGGTTGTGAAGTGGCAACCAGTTGTGGTTTAGAGTTTCACCTCCCTGATAGCTTGATGTTATTGAAAATCTTTTCAGGAGCTGATTGGCCACTTGTATATCTTCTTTGGATAAATCCATCCTATTTATACCATAGACATTCAGGGGTCTGTTCTTTTTTTGTCTGTTTAGATTCTTGGCCCATTTTAAATTGGGTTACTTAATCTTTTTTGTTCTTCACCTGTAAGAGTTCTTTATTTAATCTCTCTGTAATTCCCAAACAAGATTTGCAGATACTTACTCTGATTCTTATGGGTGTTCCTTTTTTATTAGTAACCTATCAAAAGATATGTGTGTTCCATTTCACTAAATTCCACTTCAGAGTTTTACATTGTTATTTTATGTTTTGTATTATTTGTATTTCTCTTGAAGAAAACATAAAGAGGAAATAAAAATCTCTGTAAATGTTCATTAAAATTATTAAAATAAAACAAAACAAAAATTATTCAAAAAAAGGGGAAAAGAAGAAAACATAAAGAAGCCTATGTATATTTCATATATATATATAAAGCATGTGGTTTGAATCACCATCTGCTCCATGGGAGAAGAATGAGCGCTCTCCTCCTGTGCGATTTACTGCCTCTGAAAACACACTCCAGGTTCAGCTGTGTGTCAGTTCCAAATTACGGCACACAGCAATAGTGGCTTATACATTTCATAATTTTTCTTGCTGATTTTGTTAATAATATGAGAGTGTCTGATGATGTCATTAAAGAAGCAAGTTTAGTCTGTTGCAAAAATATTATTATTTATTAATATTATTATTACTAGCAAAGGTATATGTTACTGCTCCCTTCTCAAAACTTTACAAATCATACAGCAGATGCTTCTATGATTGTTTTCTTTTTTCAAGGCTTCTTAGGATATTTGGTAAAGGTTTTCTTTTGTGGTTGGATTCTCCCCACCCCCAAACACTTTCAGTGTAAACCTTCCTTGATATAGCTGTTTGCTGAGCTTGCTTTGTGCATGTTCTTTTATCCAATTATGTTCTTATCTTCAAGGAGGTTTCTTCACAGAATGTCTACTGGGTAAATAGGGTGGATTTTTCAGTGGTGTTTTTACAAAGAGTATTTTTATATTGCTCCTATAAGTGGCCTGTCTATCCATGCGTATGTGTGTGTAATGCATAGGATTTATTGTGAAATATTTTTAAGTTGAAAGACTATAAACTCCAACAAGAGAAAGGCTCCAATTTCAGAAAAAAATTCTTTAAGACAGTTCTTTATTTCATTTATTCATACCTAGTACTATTTTGACCAAATAAAACTCCATATTGATACCAACTGATACAGAGAAAAAGAAATGTGACTGATGGCACATGAGGAAAAGTGTTGAATATACATACCATGGACTTCTGGGAGAACAAACAAGTTTGTCCTGGAGAAGGTGAAGCCGGAATGCTCCTTGGAGTCAAGGATTCTGAAGCTTCATCTGACGTACTTTGGGCATGTTGCAAGGAGGAACTGGTCCTTGGAGAGGGACATCATGTTTGGGAGAGTGGAGGGACAGCACAGGATAGGAAAACTCTGGATGAGATGCATCAATTCTGTGACTGGGGTGGTATGCGTGAGTATGTCAGAGACAGTGTGTATTGGCACAGGATAGAGCAGCGTTTAGGGCTCTTGTACATAGGGTCGCTATGAGTTGCAAGCAACTCGACGGCACATAACAACAACGACATCAATGTAGATCTAAATAGCCCCATAGACAGAAAAGCCATGGAGCACTTCCTTTATTACGGAAGGTTCCCTTCACCAACTCTGCAGCACTTGGTCCTGGGCTTCCTCCCTGTACGATGAGGGTTGGTGGTTTTTGTGTGGTGTGGTGGACACAGCCTCTCCTGCTCCATGTTTTGCACCCTGCACAGTGTTTTTGCACTCAGAGTATACTATAAGTGTTTCCTCTTATTGCTACACATTCTCCTCACATAGTTTTAATGGCTATACTTCTGTTAAGTAGGGAGCTCTGCTGGTCTAGAAACGTTGGTGTAGCTCTGCTGGGGAAAAGTCGCACTGCCAACCTAAAGGCAAGTGGATTGGATCCACCAGCTGTCCTGAGGAGAAAGGTGGGCAGTGTCTTCCCAGGCAGTTTACAGCCTCGGAAAACCCACCAGAGGATGAGCTGTGAGTCCATTCCGATTTGACGGCAATGAATTTTTAAGTTTTATGTTAAGTAGCTGTCTGTGCTTATTCAATACTAGCCTGTCGGAGGCCCAGGCTCTCTGGTTCCCCTCTAATATTCTTCCTAGACTTCTGCTATTGTATCAGACTTAAAATTTGTACTGTGTTATTACTGAACCAGTTTCCTCCTTCTCCTCGCCTTACAGCTTCTCTTTTTTTCCCCTTATGCAATTTTTTGTTCCAGCTATAGATTGCTAAAATTAATAACTATTATTGTTTAAGTCATTGTGAATGACTCCAGTTCCCAGTATAGCATCTATCCACATGTTCCTAGACAGTGATAAAAGTGGCTACAGAACAGTCTGTTGGGTTTATGGGAAAAGATAAGTTCATCTCACCTTGGGTGTGTTATTTACTATCTCTGTGCCTCGTTTTCCTTAGTTATAAATACCGCTGCTCTTTTTTGGGCTTTTTACACACTGTTGTCTGATCAGTGAGGGGAGGGGTTAGAGTTTCCTACTAGCTGTGCTTGGGTTTGTGTAGCCTTGGGCTTGCATGGCCTGGGTGACCGCATTTGGCCAGACTACCTCAGGCAGGAATTAGGGATGTACACGTGGGGAGTGGAAGACTACATACTGGGGCGGGGGTAAGCCCCTGAGACAACTCTGTTCCTGCCCTCCATTCCCTTCAGCACCCCCTCTGGGTTTGACATCCCCACCACCTACCTCTGCCATCCAGGTGCATCCACTGTGGTGTCATCCACCTGACCTTGGCTTTGCTGAAAATCCACATCCAGGAACGGCACTGTCAGGTTTTCCACAAATGTGCATTCTGCCCCATGGCCTTCAAGACTGCCAGCAGCACTGCAGACCACAGCGCCTCCCAGCATCCCACCCAGCCCCACAGACCCTCCCAGTGAGTGAGCTCCAGGGCTGCCTGGGCCTGTGCGGTGGAGCGGATGGCGTGGGGTGGGAACTCGAGGTGGGACTAGGGGAAGAGACTCCTGGAGTCCACCAAGAACACCCGAGGCTGGGGAGTGTCCACACTGGCTCAGTGTGGTGGCTTCATAAACTTAACCCCGGTTCAGAGAGAGCAGGGGTGGGGTCAGGTTGGGTAAAGGGTCCTTCTGCCAGCAGAGCCTTCAACAGCTCAGCATCCTGATGCTCATCTCATCAGGCTCATCTATAAGTGCTCCTGTGAAATGGTCTTCAACAAGAAGAGGCACATTCAACAGCATTTCTACCAGAATGCCAGCAAGGCACAGGTGGGCGTCTTCAAGTGCCCCGAGTGCCCACTCCTGTTTCCGCAGAAGCCGGAGCTGATGCAGCACGTCAAGGTGAGATGTGTTGGGGAAGGAGGCTGGGAGGGGCGTGTCCATCAGGCCAGGGGTCTGACTCTGTGCATCTTTCCCCTTACCCAGTCAGTAATTGCTCTCCTCATCCCCAGAGCACCCACGGTGTTCCCCGAAACGTGGATGAGCTGTCAACCCTCCAGTCCTCAGCAGACACATCCTCAAGCCGCCCTGCCTCTCGAGCCCCTGCTGAGCCTCCAGCAACGAGCGTGGCTGCTCGAGGCAGTTCTCTGCCCTCCAGCCGCTGGGGCAGGGCTGAGGCCCACCGCAGGGGGGAAGCCAGGCCCCGGCTGAGGAACACTGGCTGGACATGCCAGGAGTGCCAGGAGTGGGTTCCCGATCGGGAGAGCTACGTGTCACACATGAAAAAGAGCCATGGGCGGGTAAGTGAAACTACTTGGTCACAATGCCAAGTTCCCTGGATGGAAGTCAAAACCTTCCCCCTCCATCCCCACCTGTAGCTGACCCATTTGAGTTGCTGGTGTTTTGAGTGAGGTCGGTCCCATAGATCTCAAGGCATTTGGAACTTCCTGTCCACATCACCTGAGAGGAGAGGCGCACACAGAACCACTGTCCAATGATGCTCTGTTTTTTGCTGCTCCTCCCATAGACAGTGAAGCGGTACCCATGTCGGCAGTGTGAGCAGTCTTTCCATACCCCCAGCAGCCTCCGCAAACACATTCGCAACAACCATGACACCGTGAAAAAGGTCTACACCTGTGGGTGAGTTTCTGGAGAGGTGGTGCTGCAGAATGTGGAAGTTCACAGCGATTCTGTCCATGGCATATTTGAGACTTTTTCTCTAACATGAGATTAGGGCTCCAAATAAAGAGAAAAACAAGATTCTACCTGGAGAAGATTCCCTGACTAGATTAGAAATCACTAGGTAGTCCATAAAGCATCGATCTTCTGTCATCCTTATTAACTGTGCAACTTTCAGATGCACAGGGAGCACTTGAAATGACCATGGCTTGAATTAGGTACACCTTAGTCTTTAAACTGACATTTTTACTCTTTGGTTCTTTAAAGAGGTCTTTGACAGCATATTTCCCTGCTACAATGGGTGTTGATTGTGGGTCCAAGTAAAATGAAGTCTTTAACAACTTCAGTCTTTTCCTCTGTCTGTCATGATGTTGCCTATTGGTCCAGTGATGAGAATTTGTTCTGCCAAAAGAATAAACAAGCCTGTCTTTGAAAAAATGTGTAACCAAGAGGCAAAGATGGTAAAACTTCATCTCACATACTTTGGGCACATTATCAGGAGGGGACCAGTCCATGGAAAAAGCCGTCATGCTGGGAAAGGTAGTGGGTCCGAGAAAGAGAGGAAGACCTTCAACACAATAGACTGACACAGTGACTATACCAGTGGGATGGTGAGGATGGCATGGGATAGGGCAAGGTTCATATCTGTTGTTCATAGGGTTGCTTTGAGTCATAGTTGACTTGATGGTGCCTAACAATGAGAAGAAGTTAGAAGCCAGCTTCTAGAAGCCAGTGTGTAAGAGAAGTGATGGCAGTGTGACCAGACGCCCTGTCTACTGTGAGGCAGACCCTGGCCTCTCTCATGCTGACCACTTGTCTAGCACTTGAGCCCCTGGGAGTCAAGAATCAGCTCATGCCGTGTAGCCAGGTGGTACAGATATTCTGACCTGCTGTTGTCTGCACGTTAGCTGGCTTGCTGGGTGCATCTCTCTGGTAAGCCCCAAGCTGCCCAGCCAACCTGAAGACCGTGACTGGCTGTTTGCTCCTGACTCTAATTCTCTCTCCCTGGTCTACTGAGGAAAAAGTCTGAAGGCTCTTGGAGCCAGAAGCAGCTTTCATTTCTTTTTGGTTGCTTTGCTCCCCTGGACCCTGCAGCCTATACTCCCCCTTGACCTCCTCTGGTTTTGCTTCTGCAGGTATTGTACCGAGGACAGCCCCAGCTTTCCTCGGCCCTCCCTCCTGGAGAGTCATATCAGCCTTATGCATGGCATCAGAAACCCTGATTTGAGCCAGACGTCCAAAGTCAGACCTCCGAGTGGGCCTGCCCCTCAGGTGAGTGTCGGGTCTCAGCCCTTGTAGTTGGCTGGTCAGGGAGGCCTGGAGATGCCAGAGTATTGCGGGGTGGAGTGGGGGTAGGATGGGACACATGACCCGCATTTGTCACTGTGCCAGGGAGCAACTCTGTAGCCCTCTGCCACCCACCTAGGACTGTAGATGAGTGAGTGAAGCAGCCCACTGGCCATTTGTTACTGCTGTTCCCTGTGACTGAGCCCTTCTTGGGTGAGCACTGTGCTCTTGGGACATGGGGTGTTTTCACACACACCATCCTCTTTCTTTTTCATGGCAGCCTATGAGGCAGAAGCAGGAAAGGTAGGTTTGTTGTGTGAGGATAAGGAGGTTAGGCTGTCTCCTATCCTCCCTATGATGGGAAGAGCCAGGTTTTTTATCATTCTGCTGTCCTGGTCCTTTGCCTCATGGCTTCACCCCAGTTCCACACCCTGTCCCTCTTTCTTTTTTTTTTTTTTTTAATTTTCTTTTCTTTACACACACACACACACACACACACTTTTTTTTATATTATTTTTTGCGTGTACCGTCAAATCAGATCTGACTGGTACAGGAGGAGACTTCCCCCTCCTTCTCCAGCAGAGCTTCTCATGGATTTGAACCACGTACCTCTGGGATTGCAGTGCAGTGCCTTGCCACTAGGCCACCAGAGCTCCCTCCTGTCTCTCTTTCTGATGAAATTTCTGGTGAACTTGTTTCCCTTCCTCACTGCAGGCTCTTCCCATCCCTCAGTAAGTGTGCTCCCTGGAGAAGGTAGTCATGACTGGAAATCTCTGACGTCTGCCTGGAGGTCTAGGGCATTCTTAGAACCTCCTTAACTCTTAGGAGATGGGAGCCAATTGGCCAAAGCATAGAGGAAGTATAAAATTTAACGAATACCAGCTAAACAATAGCATAGCAGAAGTAGCTCACCTGATTGAGAGTTAGCCATTGACGCTTTGGCAGCATCTGCCATTGACGGAAACACACCTTACATCTCTCCCTCCCCTGCGAAGCACACCTTGGGTGGTCCAGCATTCTGCTTAGGGGATGCTCTCTGCCAGATAGCTTTGGTCAAGGGCACAAGGTGGTGTGTTCAAGGATATTCACAGCTGCACTGTGTGCAGTGGTGAGAGTGGAACTCACTCCAGTGTCCATCTGGGGGACTGTTTATATTGACTCTGGTTCACCCCACAATGGGGTAATATGCAGCCATTAGAAAGAATGATACCTCTGTATATGCCCTTTCGGAGCTAAACTTCAGTAATGCAAAAAGTCTGATGAGAAAAGTACACATGGAATGCTATTATTTTGTCAAAGAAAATAGTTGTGGTTTTATATATGTACACTGTATCTCTGACTTTCATTGAAGAGCAGGCTTTTCCATATCTTTGGGGTGATGTGCTATATATATATATATATATATATATATATATACACACACATACATACATATATATACACACACATTACATTTAAAAACAAACCAAACCTAAACCAGCGTTGTGGGACTAGGCTGACCTTAGCTAGGGGTGGTGACCCTGGAAGTCCCTGGGGTTCACTTCACTAGATCTGTCTGAGGGCTCATGTCCTGGGCAAGGCTCACCTTGGACTCTGCTTGCACTGTGTCTCCTTCCAGGTGAACCATCTGAAAAGACCAGTCAGTGGAGCAGAGGACGCTCCAGGTACCACCAACAGCACGACGGTCTCTTCCTCCAAAAGACACAAGTCCCTTTTCCAGTGTGCAAAATGTACCTTTGCGACAGACTCGGGGCTCGAGTTCAAGAGCCACATACCTCAGCACCAGACGGACAACTCCACAGCCCAGTGTCTCCTCTGTGGCTTGTGCTACACCTCTGCCAGCTCCCTCAGCCGCCATCTCTTTATTGTCCACAAGATGAGAGACCAGGAGGGGGAAGAGGAGGGGGCGGGGGTGGCACCGGTGGTAGAGGCAGTGGAGCTGGAGGCCTCTGGTGAGGAAGTGCCCGTGGAGACCAAGGAGAATGGACTAGGAGAATGTGCTGGCGAGCCTTTGTTGGCCGACCTGGAGGGAAGAGGATCACTGGCCCCGGTCTCTGAGGAGGATGGTGCCCAAGATGCTGAAAGTCACCCCCAGGCCTCTCAGGACCAGGACAGCTGCACACCATCCCCTTAGGTGTGGCAGGAGCGAGGCTTTGCTGTGTGTGAGATTGCGTGGTGCCCTGGAGGCCTTCACCTGCCGTGTGGACAGTGGAAAGAAAAGGCTCTGCCCTGGAGCAGTGTCTGCTCTGAGCTGCGGGGTGCTGTGTCCACCAGCCCCAGGAAATGGGGGTTACCCAGGACCCCAACAGCTCTGAATTTGCTTCTGTTATTTATGGCTTTGTGCTGCTTCTTGGTACCCTAACTCTCTGTCTGTGTCCTCCCAACCCCAGGCTGCTCATGTGGCCTACCATACTGTCAACTTGGCTCAAAACCCCTCTGCTGCTGTGCTCTTCTGAAAGGTTCCTGCTTGCTTCCCTCAGTCAGGGGAATCCCTGGAGTTCTGTTTGCTCACAAACACCACCAGCTCCCCTTCCTGCCATCCATGCCCAAGAGAAAGGGGAGTGCGGGTTGTTGACAAGAGTCCCTCTCAGCTCTGTCCAGCCCGCCCTGTAAGGGCCCTTGGTCACCTTGTCCTTCCGTCCTGTCTTCTTTTCATTCTTTCCCACCAAAGTTGTTTTGGAGAAATAATTGTCACACTGGCTCACCATGTCTCTGGATGGGTATACTTTGCAGCACACCTTTGCTTGGAACTGGTCAGAGCAGGGGGTACAGCAAAGGCAGGCGGGCTCTGCAAGCCACACACCCACCCCCGCTTCACAAGGAGCTGTGGATCCTTGATCTGCTGCTGTTCTGCCTTCCCTGACAAGTGGGGTTTGGGGGCACACAGACATCGGGGTATTTGTACTCTTGCTCCTGTGCCATGAGAGAGGCTGCTGTCCCAGGCAGGCCAGCCCCTCCTTCTCCTGGCTACATGTTGCTCAGACTATATTTCAAATAAAAACAAATCTTCCCATGCAGGTAGGCTCTTGTATTCCTCTTCAGCTGAGCCTGTCCTCTGCTGTCCCACCTAGGATCTTTCCCATTTCTGAGGGAGAGCAGAGCTTTCTTCCACCCAGGGAGGGTCTTCTCCAGATCTTAGCACTTGCAGTCAGGAAACAAGGATCCCTGTGCTTCTCAGTTCTCTGGAAACCATTCCTACAGGTGAGAAGGGTGTCTTGATGTTGGTCTGCACTCATCTAAGGTGTCCCTGGGCAACTGGATTGTCTCTAGGGCCTAGCTGAGCTCTGTTATCTTTTCTTATAAATGGATTCTCAACCTGAGAGAACCCTTTGTGAGGGGGAAGAAGGGAGTGGAGTGGAGGGGTTCTGTAATGTCGCTGTGGTCATATTGGCACTGCGCTGCAAGAGGGCAGAAGTGGGTCTAAGCTAGGCCGGGGTGTGTTTCCACCGATGGAGGAATGGGTCCTTGTCCTCTTGGGGGCCGCACGTGCACACGGAGCAGGTTTGGATGCCTGGACTTGGCATAGGTGAGCCACGGGGCTGGGCTGGGTAGGATCTAGTGCAACAGAGGGGAGTAGGTGCTGGCTGGACTCTGAGAGGTAGGTTTTCAAGGGAGGCATTGAATATCAGTTATAAATTGCTAAAGTAGATAAATATTCTTGACCTTTCCACAATAGAAAAAAAATTACACTTTTTTCCTCTTTCAAATGCCAGATTTTCAGTGGAAATGCTAATGGCAGTGGGAAAGGTTAGTGCATGCCTCAATTTCAGAAAGGCTGTGGCTTTGTGCCATTTCAATGATTGTGGTACCTGGCCAGGCAGCCATCTCCCTCCTTCCTATGTGGGCAGAAAGGTCAAACAGGGCCCAGTTTCAGGTGCCTGCAAAGCCAGAGTGCACTCTGAGAGGGACACTTGGCAGGCACACACCTGACCTGACGTAGCTGTGGGTCCTGTCTCCAATTCCAGTGGTGGGAAGCCACCCCTGTACCCTGGGTCTGTTCGTAAGAAAGAACAAGCTTAGAGGAGGCTGATAGAAACATTGGCAATGGATGGCTGGATCCCTCACTGCTCAGAGGCACAGAGAGAGGAGGTAATAAACCACTCAGATGCGGTTGACCTTGTTGAGAACAGCATGGGGTAGAAACAATACCAAGCCACTCATCCAGAAACCTACCTGGGTCATGGCCTGGCATCTGTGATAACTGGCTCTAAACCCCTTGACCTCACTGACCACCTTCTAAATGGAACTAATGTTTCTCTCCAGTTCACATCCAGGGGTTTTTGTTAAATAGTGAATGTGGAAGCACTTTGTAGTTTTTAAAACACTGTATTCAGGGGAGTGATTCTTGATAGTGAAGTGTACTTTTTCTGCATCAGATTCAGATGCTGATTATCTGTTGTAAATTGGTCTATGACACCTGCCTATAATTTAAGAACAGTGAGGACAGTAGTACTTTGGAGCAGCACATGTGTGCCCCACACCTTGCGATATACTTTTCAGTGATCCTCTCATTTAATTCTTAGTGTGATATGACAGCATCAGACAGAGGGGTTAATGACTTGTCCAGCCATCTATAAGTAAACAGTGCTGAGATCTGAAGTCAAGCCTGTGGCATCTCAGAGCCTGTGATCTTGGCCTGCCTTAACACGGAGGCTGCTCTGGCTTCTGCCAGCTTGTCAGTGTCTCTGGACATCCCTCCTGCTTCCTGAGTGGCTGCGATGTCCTGTGGCATGCCTGGTCCTCTTTAGAGTGCTCTTTTGACTGTGTCTAGTGACCCCAAGGAGGGCTTGCGCACCATGTTTGCTTTTGAAATTCTGATGTCTCTCTGCCCTTTCATTCTTGGGGTGTACCTTGCCATTTGAAGACCATTGATATTTGAGGACTGCCCCAGGAAAGGCTGCCCAACTATCTAGGGAACCTGTAGTTCCCTCGAAGTGCAATACTTTATGATGTTTTCTTTCTCCAGAGCTGTTCTAATGGTTGTGTTATCACTTGGTAGTATCAGAAACCCTGGCTGTAACAAGCACTTAACTGTATCTCCTGCTGCAGTGACTGCTGTCTGATGATGCTAATCAGATAAGATTTCCCACCCAGGTGGAAACTCCAATTTATGACACTCAAGGCTTGACAAGTGACTAGGATTTATTTCCCAACTACTTTATCTCTGTAAGATGATCCCCTGGATTACAGTAAAGTAACTGGTGTAGAAAGAACTTCCCATCTAATTGATGTAAACAGTCTGGTTTTTAAAGACTTAGCAGTCATGGCGCAGTAAGTTCAAGGTTTTGTCTACCCCAAGACGGAAGGATCTCTGCCCTGTCCACGCCTCTGCCCACCCTCATTTCTTTTACTTCTTTTAAGGTTTTTGATCTTTGGAGAATTAACACATGTATATGGTAAAAAAAAAAAAATCACAGTACAAAAAAACAATGAAAAGTAATCCTCCTGGTGCGGTCAGCCTCCAGTCCCTGGCGCCCCTCCAGAGTTAATCACTGTTATCTCTCTCTTGTGTACCCTCTCAGAGCAATTCTATGCATTTACGTGTTTATAAATATGTATATTTATATATCTACTTTTAATACAAATGGTAGCATTCTATACACTGCGTTCTAAAGCTTGCTTTTTTTAACTGATTCAGTCCTTTATTCCACATTCATACACAGGGTCAGCCTAATTCTTGAAATGCTCCCAGCACAGTGTCTCACACCCGATAGGGGTTCAGAAAGTATTTAAATGAATGGATGTGTTCCTGAATGAATGAGTCCCACTCTGTTGGTAGCCATAAAGTCCTTTCTTGTCCAAGATAAAAACACGATTTGATTACACAGGACTGTCTCAATTCTAGGACATGTCTCCTGTCTTTTCTAAGGAGTCTGGGCTGCTGTTCATCTTCTCCACCAACAGATGCCAGGGCAGCCTCAGGGACAGGGCATAGAGCCCTTTCACAGAAAGGAGCAGGGATTCAGATCCAGATCCCAAGTACGGAATATTTATTTGCTCCTTGTTTAAAATCCCTTTTCTCTTTGGAAAGTTATATTAACATTTTTTTAATTTTATTATTTTTTTAATGTGTGTACCATCAAATCGGATCTGACTGGTTCAGGAAGAGATTGGCCCTCCTTTTCCAGCAGAGCATCTGGTGGATTCGAACTGTGCACTTTTGGGATTACAGTGCAGCTTCTTGCCTATGTAACATTGTTTTAAAACATGTTAATAATGCACATACTTAGAATCCCATTCCGTATTACATTTACAGTTTTGTTTCTGCAAATAACTTTTTTTTTTTTTTTGGCAAATCACTTTCTAATCCTTGTTAAGGAAACTCACACCTGAATTTATGGTAGAATTATAAGGGACGTGAGTACTGAACATTCCTGTATGTCAGACATTATTCTTCTCATGTTACATCCATTCTGTCATTACAGTTCACAATAATTACATACTATTCAGTACTATTGTTTTCCTCTTAGAGACCGTGAAATAGGGGTTCAGAGTGATTGTGAGATTTCCCTAAGATGACGTAGCTACTTAGGGGCTGAGCTGGGATTCACATTTACAGGTGTAACTAATACTATACTGCCTAAGAGCATTTTGTATCATGCTTTAGCTTCATTTTACATTATCCCTGGGTGTTTTCCCATGTTTCTCCAGGGCCTTTAAATTACAATTTTATTTTCAAGAATTCAAATGCAAATTTAACCTAGTTTATGTAACCATTTCTTTTTTAACAATTTCTTTCTTTTAATTTTCCTGCTTCATCAGTGTAATGAAAAATGATGGTCACATGGCTTTTTTATAAACACAGCAGAACATCTGCCATCAGTTTTCACATGTTCAGTCCAATGACACTGATTCCTTTGGGTTGTGCAGCCATTCTTGCTCTCCTTTCTAAGCTGTTTCTCTCCAAATAACAGACTCACTGCCTTCGAAGTTTCCTATCTAGTCCTTTGACTTTGAGCATTCAGCTTTTTGTTCCTGCAGAGTTATCTCTGCAGGATGTGTTTCCAAGAACTTATCCCTATTTTTCTTGACTAAACTCACTAATGGGAGTTCCAGTCACCTATTCTGGAGGGAGTGTTGCAGACTAACGGTAAAGGATTTTTATAATTATTAATAATGAGACAGCCAGCCAAGAATGAGATAGAGCAGAGAGCAGTAAAAACAGGGGGCCAGCAGTTCTTGACTAAAGACCTCAAGTCATGTTTCTCTGTGTATTTACTGATAATCAGGGGAAGCAAATAATAAAAGGAATTCCTTGTAAATGAAGCCAAATTTTTTTTCTGTTGTCAACCTAATGCTGTAGCTCAGGAAGTATTTCACAGGAAATAACACTGCCTCTGTAGGGGGCCCCTACCTGTCTCCTGTCTGCAGGGAACAAACAGCTCTTTTTCTGTGATCTTCCACAAGAGAAATCCTAACTTATAAATCGGTAATTCCTTCAATTCCTGAACAAGGGTTTTCATATAATATTTGGTATGAAGTTTGGCTTCCCATAAGGGAGTTTCACTAACTCAAAGCCTTCACTTCTGGCAGTTCAAATCCACCAGCCGCTCTATAGAAGAAAGATGGGAAATCTTTCTTTTCAATTCACAGCCTCGGAAACTCAATGAAAGGGTGCTATGAGTCAGATTCGACAGTGAGTAAGGTTTTGTGGGTGTTTTTTTTAAGAAACTGACAGGCAGTGTAAGAATGGAGAGGATACCAATGACAGAAGTCAGAAGGCCTGGCTTCCAGTCTTGGCTCCATAACTAAGTCACAGCCATTTGGCTCTTCCCGACCTGTTCTCGCATCTATTAGATGAGGGGGCTGTTTTGTGTCACTAGAGGACTTAAACCTGGCTGATTTTCATATTTTCATTCCTGTCTATAGCTCTGTCAAAACAAGACACCTTCCCAAGGCAAGAAATTTTGCTGTGATTCTCCTTTTGTTTATTTTTGCCTAGGTAAATATAAAAATTTTAAAGGTATAAAGGAATATACAGTGAAAAACTCACCTCATTCCTTCAGTTGCCTTCCTCAGCAACAATCCTACTTTTTAAAAAATTCTATTTTGTTATTGTAGAATACAGATCTATTTTTTACAATGATTTTCATTTTCATATGTACAATTCCGTGACAGTGGTATACCCTATATTGTACAACTATCTGTTCCTACATTTTTTTCATCATCCTTAACAGAAACTCCCCTTCTCCCACCAGTCCCTGGAAACCACTAATAAACTGTGGTCTCTATGCATATGCCTGAGGACCATCACTTTTATTGTATTCCGATTTGCATCAGATTTAGGGTGTTTTAAAGAATTCTGGCTCTTTTATGAGTAGTTACTATTTTGAATTTTTGTCAAGATTTCCCATGTTTGAACTCTTTTTGACTTTGTAATTCCCAAATATCCTCACATCTTTTAATCATGCAGGCATCTTTTCTTTAAGGACTTAGATCTAGATGGGCTTAAGACCAGTTCACTGTTTCATATATTGGCCTTTAAAAATGCTTTTTTTTTTAAAAGGAGCCCTGGTGGCCTAGTGGCAAGAAGCTGCACCACAATCTTAAAGGTGTGTAGTTCAAATCCACCAGATGCTCTGCTGAAGAAGGAGGGGTAAACTACTCCTGTGCCAGTCGGATCCAATTCGACGGTACACTAAAGTTAAAATAATAATGCTTTTTGTAGTCCTTTTTTAAAAAAATA
>NW_006399791.1:5890391-5892648 GCF_000299155.1 Elephantulus edwardii | reverse complement strand
CCTCACCCTTCTGCCCCCAACCCTCACCTCCTTGTACCCCCAATATGTTTTTCCCAATAAAAAAAATTATAAAAAATACTATTTGCAAATTATTGCATGGAAAGGCATTTGGCTGTGGATCAGAACAAACTGGCTAACACTGAAAAGAATGGGAATGCCAGAACACTTAATTGTGCTCATACAAAATCTATATCTAGACCAAGAAGCTGTTGTCCAAATGGAAGGGGTCACGGCGTGGTGTAAAACCAGTGGTGTAAAACCAGGGAGGGTCCACATTAAAGGTT
This sequence comes from Elephantulus edwardii, assembly GCF_000299155.1. NCBI lineage: Eukaryota > Metazoa > Chordata > Mammalia > Macroscelidea > Macroscelididae > Elephantulus > Elephantulus edwardii. The sequence continues at coordinate 5,892,364 of NW_006399791.1, read as the reverse complement.
TTTTCATCCTTCACACCTCCTTCTCTCCCACCAAACTCTGACGTTGAAGTTTTCCTTCCTCCCTACCTTCAGGCCCCCTCCTACCTCTCCTTCTCCTTTTGGACTTTGATACACATCATACTATTGCTAGTTTTGGGATTTTTTACATAATTTTTTTAATTGATTTGCTCACAAATTCATATACATTGTGTTTCTTTGATACTCATCCTACTATTACTGGTTTGGGGATTTTTTACATAATTTTTTTTAATTGGTTTGCTTACAAAGTTTATATACATTGTGTTTCTCACTATTCTTCATTCACATTGTGTCTCATAAAATCATTCTCATGCATTATTTTCTAAAATTAATCACCTTTGGACCATGGATAAATAATTCATTTTATAAAAGACAATGTATGGGAATGATTATTGTGAAACAGTGTGAATGGAAGAATGCATGAAACACAATGTATATGAGTTTTTATGCAAACTACTATAAAATAAAAATTTTAAAAACCCAGGAACAACATTAAACAAAAGCAATGAAATCATCTGCCATCTTTGAATGGGACACTGCTGTTTTTAACTCTAATAAACAAAATATTTCATAGTTTATTAAATCACAAGCAGGAAGATTGTGCATCAGGGTTGTATCATTTGTCCGTAACTGTTTAATTAGTATGCCGAGCAAATAATTTGTGAAGTTAGACTCCGAAGAAGAATGTGGCATCAGGATTGGAGGAAGACGCACCAACAGCCTGCAGTATGTTGGTGACACACCTTGCTTGCTCAAAGGCAGGAGGACATGAAACACTTGCTGCAGAAGATCAAAGACTGTCAATATGGATAGCGTCTCAATATCAAGAGAAAGATCCTTCTCACTGGGCCAAAAGCCAACATGATAGATGGAGAAAGGATTGAAATGATCAGTGATTTCATCTTGGATTCGCAATCCACAGCCTTGGTACCAGTCAAAAGGTCAGGGGACAAATTGAGCAAGTCTGCTGTCAGGGACAAAATACTGCAGACCAATGATGTCAGTTTGAAGACTAAGATGTGCCTGATTCAGGCCATGGTCTTTCAGTCATGTGCTTTCCAGCCAAGAGCTGAACAATGAATAAGGAAGGCAGAAAGCTTTATGGTTTTGAGCTGTGGTGTTGGAGAAGAGTAATATCCGTTGGACTGCCAGAAGAACAAACGTATGCTTTGGAGAAAGTGCAGCCAAAGTGCTCCATCTCTCATACTTTGGACATGTTGCTAGGAGAGGCTGTTCCTTGGAAAATGATACCATGCTTGGAAAGGTGGAGGATCAGAGTAAGAGGAAGACCCTCAATGAGATGGATTGACATGGTGACTATAGCTTTGGACTCAAGTGGATCAGAGATACTGAGGATGGCACAGGACAGGACAGGATTCAGGTCTGTTGCTCACCGGGTCACCAAGAATTATACTCAACTCGTCAGCACCTTGCAACAACTAAGAAGCAAAAAGCTGAACATAGAGAAAATAAGAGAATTGACAAAAACCATTGAAGTAAATTCTAACTGGTAGCAGGTCTCTTTAACCTTCAGTGTTCAGGTGACTGTATCAGTCACACCATCTCATTTCGTGGATGGCGTGACACTGCACAGTGGTTGTCTAAAATCTACCAGACCTTGTTTCTACAACTTAATCCCACAGCCTTTGCCTCCACTCTGAATATGGGGACCGTTTACGCCTTGACTTTTGAAGAGTGATGAAGCTGCTCTTGAACCTGGCATTTATTCAGTGCCACTTTCTAGGTAGGCTCCATTCTCAGTTATAGCTCAGAGCCCACCGAGCCCAGTTCCCACTTTCCTGTGGGGGTTAATAGCCCATAGACCTGTTTGGCATTTTGCCCAAGAGCTATGGTACATGGCCTCTGAGTCAGAGAAGGGTAGGTGCTGCTTTCTAAGAAGCTCTTTGTCTGGGAAGGAGGCCTCCCACCTAACTCTTTTGACAGGCTTGCCTGCC
>NW_006399791.1:5880358-5890181 GCF_000299155.1 Elephantulus edwardii | reverse complement strand
GAGTTGGGATAGGAAGGTGATAGTGGGAAATGGCACAGGAAGTTGTCAAGGAGCAGGAGAGGGGAGTTTAAAACCTGAAAACAATGTGCTTGAGTCATATTGAGGGAGCATGTGTGGGTGTGTGTTAGAAACTAGGAGTGGCTTACTAGGAGGAAATTGTTGAGTGCAAGGAAGCTTAAAAAAAAATGGAGACAGTGTCTTAATTTGTCAGTAATAGGCCTTGCATGAACAGCAATCGGAGCAGCTGTTGTTAAAACCTGTTGCCACCAAGCTAGTTCCGATTAATCTCAGCCACATTCCGTGTCAGCATAGAACTGTGCTCCGTGGGACTTTCAATATCTGAGCTTTGGGAAGTAGACTTCCATGACTTTTGTCTGAGGCACCTTTCTGGGTGGATGTGACCACTCACTTTTCAGTTAGTAGCCAAGAATTAATTGTTTGTACCGTCCAAGGACTTGATAGGAGGTACTTTTTTAAAAGTGAGAAAAATTTGAGGTGGCTAGTGAGGAAACCAATCCCTTGCCGTTCAATGGGCGCTCTCATAGCTGACTCTCAGGCAAAGTTTTTGGAGACTGTATAGGTCGCACTGAAAGAGATTGCCCAGCTTTCTCCCTCAGAGTAGCTGGTGGAAAAGGAGCACTGCAATGCTCAAGACTTCTTTGGAAGGAAGTTTCGAGCACCAGCAGAGTCCCCGGCTGGGTGGGGTCTTTCTCAGACTTAATGGAAGCTGTAGTGTTTATGTTGTGATCAGCTAATGATTTCTTTATTCTAGTGAGTGCCTCCAGTTCCAGCCCCTTGGGTCTGGTGTGGAATCAGAGCAGGTGGGGTTGGGGGAAAGGGTCTGCCTCACTATTTGAGTCCCAAATTCCCCTTCCAATCAAATCAGAACCAAGAGGAGATTTTTCTTGTCAGTAATCCTTTAATTGATGTCCACTTACCCAAGCACAGCTGTGGCCACGTCTCCCGTGCCTAGATGTGAGCATACCAGAGGGGTCACCTTATCCCAGAGCAACAGACCCAGAGTCTCCATCCTCTGGGAACAGGGCCTGTGAGCTGTGGGAGCTGTTGGAACAAGGCCAGACAAGTAGTCAAGAGCACTGCAGGAAGGGCAGTTTGTAGCAGAAGAGCAGGTTCCATTGTGGGGAGAACAGGCAGATCTCTGGGACTTCTTTTTTGAGCTCAGGGCTAAGCCCCTATTTTAGAATAAGAGAATGACTGGAATTAAGAGGAGAGTGGAAAATGGGAGCTTCAAGAGGTGGGCGTGTGCTTGATTAACTTACCATACTAGCACGGCCTTCGTTGCATGAGGCTGGGGGTCTGAGTGTGCTAGAGTGGAAGCTGATGATGCTTCATCAGGACGTTTTCACAGACCTCTGATCTTAACTCCCAGGGACACAAATTTTGGCAAAGACCACCCTTGTATGAGTTCATGTTAGAACCAAAAAAAAAAAAAAAGGCAAACTAAGATCTTCGAGATATTGAATACTAATGATCGAAGAGCAGATGAGTTGTGGGATATTGTCCATGAAGAATGCAAGGGCAACAGAGACAGAAAAGACAACAATGGATGTCAGAAGAGACTCTGGAAATCGCACTAGAATGCCGAGAAGCCAAAACAAAGGGAAAAGAAAAGAAGTGAACAGAAGATTTCAAAGGGCAGCTTGAGAAGACAAAGCTAAGTATTATAACCAATTGTACAAGGTATTATAACCAATTGTGCAAGGAGCAGGAGTTAGATGAAAACAAGGGAAGAACTTACTTGACATTTCTCAAGTTAAAAGAACTGAAAAACAAATTCAAGCCTTGAGTTGCAGTACTACATGAGTTAAAACACTGAATTGTGGACAAAATCTTGAATGATTTAGGATGCATCAAAAAAAGATGGAGGGATTGCACAGAGCCACTGTATCAAAAAGAATGATCTCTGAAAATAGCTCCTGATGAAGAACCAATGATAATGAAGGAAGAAGTTTAATGAGAAATGATGGCATTAGCATAAAATAAAGTCCCAGGAATTGATGAGATACCAATTTCAACTAAGTTCCAGCCCTGGGTGTGCTTCCCACTTTGTGCTAGGAAATTTGGAAGACAGTTTATCTGGCCAACTAACTGGAAGATATTCATATTTGTTCCCATTCCCAAAAACAATAACCCAACAGAATATAGAAATTATTAAACAAGATCACTACTACGACATACAAGTAAAATCTTGCTAAAGATAACCCAAAAACACTTTGAATAATACATCAACAGAGAACTGCCAGAAGTTCAAGCTAAATTTAGAAGAGACTGTGGCACCAGGGTTATTATTGCTGATCTCATATGGATCTTGCTTGATAGCAGAGAATACGAGAAGGATGTCTATTTGTGTTTTATTGACTATACAAAGACATTTGACTGTGTGGATCATAACAAAGTATGACTAGCATTGAGAATAATGGGAATTCCAGAGCACTTAATTGTTCTTATGTAAAACCTATACCTAAATTTATAGCTGTCATATAAACAAAGCAAGGAACACTGCACGGCTTAAAATCAAGAAAGGTGTGCTGTATTCTCTCTCCTTACCTATTCATTCTGTATTTTGAGCAAATCATTCCAGAAGCTGGTCTTTATGAAGAAGAGGGCAGCATCAAGATTGGAGGAAAGCCCAACAATGACCTGTGTCATGCAGATGACAGCCTTGCTTGCTGAAAGTGAGGAAAACTGGAAATGCTTGATGAAGAAGATCAAAGACTGTAGCCTTCAATGAGGATCACATCTCAACATTAAGAAAACAAAAATCCTTACCACTGAGCTAGTAGGCCTCATTGTGGTAGATGGAGAAAAGATTGAAGTTGTTAATTTCAGCTTGTTTAGATTGACATTTAAAACCCTTGGTATCAGCAGTAATGAAATCAAAAGACGTTGGGGAAGTCTGCTGTCAAGTACATCTCCAAGGTGTGCAGAACAAAGACTAAGGTGTATCAGTCTTCTCAATCTTTGGTATGTATCTGAAAATGTATATGCAGCCTTCAGTATGGATTGAGGCTCAATGTCAAGAAGACAAAGATTCTCACCACTGGACAAATTGGCAGCATCGGGATGGATGGTGAAGAGATTGAGATTGTTAACAACTTTAGTCTGGTTGGCTCCACAGTCAACACTCTTGGCACCAGTAGCCAGGAAATAAAAAAAAAAAACGTATTGCCATGGGAAAGTCTACTGTTAGGGACCTCTCTAAGGTACTGAAGAGCAATGGTGTCACTCTGGAGACTAAGGTGAGTCTGTTACAGGACATGGTCTTTGCAATCACTTGTTATGCATCAGAGTTGGACAATGACTAGGGAGGATAGGAGAATTGATGCCTTTGAGCTGTGATGCTTGAGAAGAGTATTGAATGTACCATAGACTGCCAAGAAAACAAACAGATTTATCCTGGGTTAAACCAGGCTGCTCTTTGGAGGCAAGGATTCTGAGGCTTCGTCTGACATACTTTGGACATGTAGGGAGGGAGAGGTCTTGGAGAGGGACATCATGCTTGGGAGGGTGGAGGGACGGCATAGGAGGGAAAGACCCTTTATGAGGTGGATTGATTCAGTGACTGGGGTAATTGGGATGGATGTGTCAGAGGTAGTGCGATTGGCACAGGACAGAGCAGAGTTTAGGGCAATTGTACATAGGGTTGCTATGAGTCGCAAACGACTCGACAGCACGTAACAACAACAACATCTGAAAATTAGACAATACATAAGGATAACAGAAGAACTGATGCCTTGGAGAAAGTGCAATCAGAGTGGTCCTTAAAGGCAAACATGGTGACTCTTCCTCTCATATACTTTGAACATGTTGTCAGAAGGTTTTCTGAAAAAGACATTAAGTGAAGGGTCAGCAAAAGAGAGGAAGACCCTCAATAAGATAGATTAACACAGTGACTGTAGCATGGGCTTGAGCATATCAGGGATAGTGAGGATGGCACAGGATAGGCTAGGGTTCAGATCTGTTGTTCACAGGGTCACTATGAGTCATAGCCTACTTTAGGACTCCTACAGCAACTTCAACAGTGCTGCTCTAACATAGAATTCACAACTGGATGACTTTAACAAATGGGGATTAGTTCTCTCACAGTCGTTATAGCAGTCCCTGCTTGCAACATGCCCAAAGTATGTCAGATGAAGCTTCAGAATCCTTGACTCCAAGGAGCATTCCAGCTTCAACTTCTCCAGGACAAACCTGTTTGTTCTCCTAGCAGTCCATGGTATATTCAGCACTCTTCTCCAGCACCACAGCTCAAAGATATCAATTCTCTTTCAATCATCCCTATTCACTGTCCAACTCTCTGATGTATAGCATGTAATTGCAAAGACTATAGCCCAGATCAGGCACACCTTAGTCTCTAGCCTGACGTCATTGCTCTTCAGTACTCTTGAGAGGTCCCTCACAGCCGACTTTCCCAATGCAATTTGTCTCTTGATTTCCTGGCTGCTGTTACCAAGAGTGTTGTCTGTGGAGCCAAGTAAACTAAAACTGTTAACTATTTCAATCTCTTTATCATCCATACTGATGCTGCCAATTGGCCCAGTGGTGAGAATCTTTGTTTTCTTGATGTTGATCTTCAATCCATATTGAAGGCTGCAGTCCTAGACCTTCTGCAGCAAGTGCTTCAGGTCCTCTTCAGTTTCAGCAAGCAGGGTTGTGTCATCTGCATAACGCAGGTTGCTGATGACTCTTCCACTAATCCTGATGCCACATTCCTCCTCATATAGCTCAGCGTCTCAGATGATCTGTCTGCATACAGATTGAAAAGGTATGGAGACAAAATACATCCATGATTGACCCCCTTGTTGATTTTGAACCATGTAGTGTCTCCTTGCTCTGTTCTGATGACTGCCTCTTGGTCCAAGTATAGGTTTCACAATAGCTCAGTCAAATGTTCTGGGATTCCCATCTTCTCAGAGTCAGCCATAGCTTATTGTGCTCCACACAGTCAAAAGCCTTTGCATAGTCAATGAAGCACAGATATACATTCTTCTGGTGTCCTTTGCTTTCTGCCAAGATCCATCTAACATTAGCTAGTACCCTAGTACCACGACCTCTTCTAAATCCAGCCTGCACATCTGGCAGTTCTCTGTTGACATATTGTTCCAAACGTTTTAGGATAATTTTCAGCAGAATCTTGCTTGCATGTAATATCAATGATATTGTTCGATAATTTCCACACTATGTTGGGCCACCTTTCTTTGGAATGGGAACAAATATCAATCTTTTCCAGTCAGTCGACCAGCTGGCTGTCCTCCAGATTTCTTTTTTCTTTTTTTTTTATTGTATTATTTTTATGTGTACCGTCAAATCAGACCTGACTGGTACAGGAGGAGGTTGCCTCCTCCTTCTCCAGCAGAGCATCTGGTGGATTTGAACCGTGTACCTCTGTGATTGCAGTGCAGCTTCTTGCCACTAGGCCCCCAGAGCTCCCTTGTCCTCCAGATTTCTTGACACAACTTAGTGAGCACATCCAGGGCAGTGTCTGTTTGTTGAAATATGTCAATTGGTATGCCATCAGCTCCTGGAGCCTTGTTTTTTGCCAATTCGGAGCAATTTGAACTTCCTCCTTCATCACCATAGGCTCTTGCTCATATGTTATTTCATGAAATTCTTCTGTGTCAGCTAATTCCTTCTGATACAGTGACTCTGTGTATTCCTTCCATCTTCTCTTGATACTTCCTGGATCATTTAACATTCTACCCAAAGTATCCTTAAGTATTGCCACCCATGGCTTGAATTTGTTTTTCAATGCCTCCGCTTAAGAAACACTGAGTGAGTTTAGCCCTTTTGATTTTCTGACTCTAGCTCTCTGCATATTTCATTATAGTATCTTGCTTTGTCACTTGGACTGCCTTTTGAAATTTTCTGTTCAGCTCTTTGATTTCTTGGTCTCTTCCTTTAACTTTGGCTTCTCAGCGCTCTAATGCAATATTCAGAGTCTCATCTGACATCCATCGTGGTCTTTCCTTCTTTTTCAAAGCTCCTTGTAGGACATCAGAAGTCCAAGTTTCAGACACTGGCTCTAGAGGAAGTCTTTCTCTGTTGGTTCCAGAGGAATTCAGTTCTGTAAGTCATCTGTAGGCCCAGCATTCCTTACAAATCTCAATGTGTCTTGACCATCGCTGGTATCTAGTAGGTTCCCAGTGCAGGGGCTCGAGTGCAAAAAAAGATGAACTCCACTCCCAGTGATTCTTTCTTGGTACTGAGGTTCCCCCTCTCAGCTCTCTTTCCTTCAGACACACCCTAGGATGATGCCACTTAGGTGATCAAGACTATGTTGTAACTCAGGGTTGTTTTGTTCTATTCTTAATCCTTTTCCAGCTATTTGGTTTATCAGATCATGCGAGAATCATGACATAGCTTTCACATTATGTCATTACATATGTTGTTTTGTGTGAGATTCAATTCAACCCATGAGGGAAGTTGATGCCCTAGGCATTCATGTTCATCTTTAGGGACACCTGTCTGGCCACTTTTGTTTCACAGGTTCAGTCTTGCTTTGTCTTTCAGCTCTAGTCATTGGGCTTCTGCTTTGTTGGGAGGCCAACATTTGCACTTTTATATCCTAATCTGGGTAACCACCTTACTGCTTCATGAACTGATACTTCCTCTTGGGGTCTTTTGAGTAGTTTGGTAGTGAAAGGAAGTGAAAGATGGGGGGTGTCTATTTTAGAGGAAAGCAATCATTTGGTCAACCTCATTGCTGTGAAAGGAGTTTGGGCAGAAAGACAGGAAACTTGATAGAACAGTGATAGAGGAATGCCTAGTGGAGCTTTGTGAGCTAATACATATTGAGAATAAGTATTGGGGCATGCCCACACAGTATTGGCAAACATTATTGACCATGTAGTAGAGTGCCAGAAGAATGGCTTGGAAGAAGTACAGATATCTGAAGGAGCGCCTTAGAAAGGAGGATGACGAGACCTCCTATCGTTTCAATATGTTACAAGGAAGGACCAGTCTTAAGGGAAGTCCATCATGCTTGGCATAGTGGAGGGTCAGTGAAAAAGAGAAAGACCCTCAATGAGATGGATTGACTCAGTGGCTGCAATAGTGGGCTAAATAAAACACAGCAACATTTGTGAGAATGATGTAGACTTCTGCTATACAAAGAGCCATTATAAGTCAAAATTTACTTGAGGACTCCTAAAAGCAACACTAAAAGCAATCACCCAAAGCAAATGAGTATTCCTTGTCAGTGTTCATTCCTACAACTCTTGCCTTCCATGCAAGAGATCTGGGTTTGATTCCTGGCCAATATACCTCATGTAATACACCTGAGAGTGGAGATATTTGTGGTAGGATGATGTTGAACATGCTTCAACACAGTTTCCAGACTGAGAAAGTCTAGGAAGAAAGGCCTGGTGACCATAAAGTTAGACACTGGAAAACCATTGACTCTCAGTGGTTCAGTCTGTTGTGCATGGGGTCACCATGAGTCAGGGGTTAATGACACAGGAGAGAGAAGAGATTCCATAAAAATTCAAGCTTTGCATCACCAGCGAGATGTGGCCCTTGGACTAGCCTTGCAACCCTATGGAACCACAGAGCTCCCTCTGACAAGGAGGGGGCAACTCAAGCTAAGTGTATTAATTACAAGTAGTCCACACTTTTCCACCCAAAGCGCCCCTTTTATTCTGATGCTCTTTGTTTCAGAGAGGGGAGCCTGACCTCAGTAACCACCCTTCAGCAGAACTCTTTAATGACAAACACAGACTGCTTTGTATCATTATTATTTCCAAATAGAGCACGTGCTTCTTCATGCTCTTTCAGCACCATGTGTAAACCACTCTCAGAGCATTTATGTTCTGTTTTTAATTTTCGGTTTTTTTCAGGCATGACAGCTTCTCAGGGTAGAGACTCTGCCTGTTCATTTATGCATCCTCAGCCCTTGGCACAATGCCTGGTATGTAGTAGTTACTCAAGAAATGACTGCTGAGTCAACAGCTTTGACTCCAGTGTTGTCAAGGGAGTGCCCTGGCCCCCTTTACAAAGGAGAAGGTTGAAGCTCACTAATGGGAAGCCACTTGCCTAAGGCCACACAACTTGCTCAGTGGAAAAACAGGATTAGAACCTGAGTTTCCAGACTCCTAGTCTAGTGCTCTTGGGCAACACTACTTCACGTCTCTTTCTCCTGCTAGATTGTAAACTCGGAGAGGAGAGACTGCCTTATTGACCTCTCTTTGCTCCAACAGATTTCCAAGGCTATATATCTTTAATAGGAAGGAGACTGCCCATCTGAACCATTCACCATCCAGAGATAATCTGGACTCACCATCACTAACTTGAATGAAGAAAGAGAAAGTCTGCTTGTTAAACTTACAGAGAGCGAGAAGCTGAGCAAAGCAGATTATACACTGGAAGACAAGATCAGAAGTAAAAAATCTATATGGAAAGGAAGAAAAAGAACATGAGATTAAGAAGAGGGTGAAACCAAGTTTCTCCTTGGAGGCTAGAATTTTGAAGCTCCGTCTCACATTCTTTGGGCATATGGCCAGGAGAAACAGGTCCTGGGAGAAGGACATCATGCTTGAAAGAGTGGAAGGATAGCACAAGAGGGGAAGACCCTAGATGAACTGGATTGACATGGTAACTGGGGCAATGAGATTTGGTCTATCAGAGTCAGACTGGCTCAGGATAGGGCAGGGTTCAAAGCTGTTGTACGTAGGGTGGCTATGAGTCACAGGGTGATGCAACAGCACATAATAACAACAAGGGAAAATTAAGTTTCTATGCTTTATGATAAAAACTTAACTCTACAAGCAGGAGTAGGGAAGACTTGGGCAAACCTTGTTTCATGTTAAAAACTCGCAAACTGATCAGTCTATGAAATACATTGACTGCCAAAAAGCTGTGGCACATGTGTGGAGCCTATGGCCAGAGAGGTGCTGGTCCTCTCTGGACTGCTCTTGTTATGCCTCTGTGGGGCCCCATTTTCAATATATTGAATCAGTTGGAAGGTGAGCAGGGTAACTAGTGGTTCTAGATCCATTGTGATATGAGGAACGGCCCCTATCTTACTCTTTTTCTTTCTTGTTGCTCTTCTTTATACTTGAGGGGCATACATACCAGGGTGCTTCTTCCCACTATTTTCTATATATTTGCACACACTTTCCTCCTTATCATATGCCTGAGCAATTAGAGGTGGTTTGATCTTTTTTATAAAAAAATTTTTTTATTGAAAATTTACAGAGACTTTGGATTTCCATTAATTCACAGTTGTGCTTTTCTCCCCGCCTGCCCATCCCCCTAGTAACACTACTCTCTTGGAAAAGTAAAAGAAAAATTCTTTCATTGTTTTACAATCCCTCCCCCTAAGGTCCACTCCACTATACAGCCTTAATTCTGGATTCCTGTCATGACAATAATACCTAGTCACATATCCCTTTTAAACAGTTTTCTCCCTCATCTCTTTCAATGCAGTGTACATTATTGAGCCCATCTTTCTCAGTCTCCCCCAACCCCGACGTCAGTCCTGTTTTATAACAGTGGCATCATGCAGTATTTGTCCTTTTGTGACTGAGATACTTCAATCAGCATAATGTCCTCCAGGGTCACCCATTTTGAATAATATCGCATGAGTTCCTTGTTTTTCAATGCAGCGTAGTATTCCATTATGTGAATATACCACAGCTTCTCTATCCATTCGTCTGTTGATGGGCACTTAGGTTGTTTCCAACTCCTTGCTATTGTGAACAAAGCCGCGATAAACATGGGTGTGCATATATCTGCTTGGGTGTCAGTTATGGTCTCTTTGGGGTATATTCCCAGTAGTGGAATTTCTAGGTCAAATGGTGTTTCT